>NW_027479622.1:0-88669 GCF_051014685.1 Ptiloglossa arizonensis
TATCGTATAACGTATAACGTATAACTTTTAACGTATAACGTATAACGTATAACGTAATACGTATAACGTATAACGTATAACGTATAACGTATAACGTATAACGTATAACGTATAACGTATAACGTATAACGTATAACGTATAACGTATAACGTATAACGTATAACGTATAACGTATAACGTATAACGTATAACGTATAACGTATAACGTATAACGTATAACGTATAACGTATAACGTATAACGTATAACGTATAACGTATAACGTATAACGTATAACGTATAACGTAATACGTATAATGCATAACGTATAACGTATAACGTGTAACGTATAACGTATAACGTATAACGTATAACGTATAACGTATAACGTATAACGTAGAACGTATAACGTATAACGTATTATATAACGTCTAACGTATAGTTATAACGTATACCGTATAACGTATAACGTATAACATATAATATATAACGCATATCCTAGATCTTATGCCGTATAACGTATAGTGTGCAACGTATAACGTATAACGTATAACGTATAACGTATAACGTATAACGTATAACGTATAACGTATAACGTATAACGTATAACGTATAACGTATAACGTATAACGTATAACGTATAACGTATAACGTATAACGTATAACGTATAACGTATAACGTATAACGAATAACGTAGTACGTATAACGTACAACGTATAACGTACAACGTATAACGTATAACGTATAACGTATAACGTATAACGTATAACGTAAACGTATAACGTATAACGTATAACGTATAACGTATAACGTATAACGTATAACGTATAACGTATAACGTATAACGTATAACGTATAACGTATAACGTATAACGTATAACGTATAACATATAATATATAACGCATATCCTAGAACTTATGCCGTATAACGTATAGTGTGCAACGTATAACGTATAACGTATAACGTATAACGTATAACGTATAGCGTATAACGTATAACGTATATCGTGTAACGTATAACGTGTAACGTATAACGTGTAACGTATAACGTATAACGTGTAACGTATAACGTATAACGTATAACGTACAACGTATAACGTACAACGAATAACGTATAACGTATAACGTATAACGTATAACGTATAACGTATAACGTATAACGTATAACGTATAACGTATAACGTATAACGTATAACGTATAACGTATAACGTATAACGTATAACGTGTAACGTATAACGTATAACGTATAGCGTATAACGTATATCGTATAACGTATAACGTATAACATATAATATAATGTATAACGCATATCCTAGAACTTATGCTGAATAACGTATAACGTATAACGTATAACGTATAACGTATAACCTATAACGTATAACGTATAACGTATAACGTATAACGTATAACGTATAACGTATAACGCATAACGTATAACGTGTAACGTATAACGTATATCGTGTAACGTATAACGTGTAACGTATAACGTGTAACGTATAACGTATAACGTATAACGTATAACGTATAACGTATAACGTATAACGTATAACGTATAACGTATAACTTATAACGTATAACGTATAACGTATAACGTATAACGTATAACGTATAACGTATAACGTATAACGTATAAGGTATAACGTATAACGTATAACGTATAACGTATAACGTATAACGTATAACGTATAACGTATAACGTATAACGTAATACGTATAACGTATAACGTATAACGTATAACGTATAACGTATAACGTATAACGTATAACGTATAACGTATAACGTATAACGTATAACGTCTAACGTATAACGTATAACGTATAACGTATAACGTATAACGTATAACGTATAACATATAATATATAACGCATATCCTAGAACTTATGCCGTATAACGTATAGTGTGCAACGTATAACGTATAACGTATAACGTATAACGTATAACGTATAACGTATAACGTATATCGTGTAACGTATAACGTGTAACGTATAACGTGTAACGTATAACGTATAACGTATAACGTATAACGTATAACGTATAACGTATAACGTATAACGTATAACGTATAACGTATAACGTATAACGTATAACGTATAACGTATAACGTATAACGTATAACGTATAACGTATAACGTATAACGTATAACGTATAACGTATAACGTATAACGTATAACGTAGAACGTATAACGTACAACGTATAACGTACAACGTATAACGTACAACGTATAACGTACAACGTATAACGTACAACGTATAACGTATAACGTATAACGTATAACGTATAACGTATAACGTATAACGTATAACGTATAACGTATAACGTATAACGTATAACGTATAACGTATAACGTATAACGTATAACGTATAACGTATAACGTATAACGTATAACGCATAACATATAATGTATAACGCATATCCTAGAACTTATGCTGAATAACGTATAACGTATAACGTATAACGTATAGTGTATAACGTATAACGTATAACGTATAGTGTATAACGTATAACGTACATGGTATAACTTTTAACGTATAACGTATAACGTATAACGTATAACGTATAACGTATAACGTATAGTGTATAACGTATAACGTATAACGTATAACTTTTAACGTATAACGTATAACGTATAACGTATAACGTATAACGTAGAACGTATAACGTATAAAGTATAGCGTATAACGTATATCGTATAACGTATAACGTTTAACGTATAACGTATAACATATAATGTATAACGCATATCCTAGAACTTATGCTGAATAACGTATAACGTATAACGTATAACGTATAACGTATAACGTATAACGTATAACGTATAACGTATAACGTATAACGTATAACGTATAACGTATAACGTATAACGTATAACGTATAACCCATAACGTATAACGGATAACGTATAACGTATAACGTATAACGTATAACGTATAACGTATAACGTATAACGTATAACGTATAACGTATAACGTATAACGTATAACGTATAACGTATAACGTATAACGTATAACGTATAACGTATAACGCATAACGTATAACGCATAACGTATAACGCATAACGTATAACGTAAAACGTATAACGTATAACGTATAACGTATAACGTATAACGTATAACGTATAACGTATAACGTACAACGTATAACGTATAACGTATAACGTATAACGTATAACGTATAACGTATAACGTATAACGTATATCGTATAACGTATAACGTATAACGTATAACGTATAACGTATAACGTATAACGTATAACATATAATATATAACGCATAACCTAGTACTTATGCCGTATAACGTATAGTGTACAACGTATAACGTATAACGTATAACGTATAACGTATAACGTATAACGTATATCGTGTAACGTATAACGTGTAACGTATAGCGTATAACGTGTAACGTATAACGTATAACGTACAACGTACAACGTATAACGTACAACGTATAACGTATAACGTATAACGTATAACGTATAACGTATAACGTATAACGTATAACGTATAACGTATAACGTATAACGTATAACGTATAACGTATAACGTATAACGTATAACGTATAACGTATAACGTATAACGTGTAACGTATAACGTATAACGTATAGCGTATAACGTATATCGTATAACGTATAACGTTTAACGTATAACGTATAACATATAATATAATGTATAACGCATATCCTAGAACTTATGCTGAATAACGTATAACGTATAACGTATAACGTATAACGTATAACGTATAACGTATAACGTATAACGTATAACGTATAACGTATAACGTATAACGTATAACGCATAACGTTTAACGCGTAACGTATAACGTATATCGTGTAACGTATAGCGTGTAACGTATAACGTGTAGCGTATAACGTATAACGTATAACGTATAACGTATAACGTATAACGTATAACGTATAACGTATAACGTATAACGTATAACGTATAACGTATAACGTATAACGTATAACGTATAACGTATAACGTATAACGTATAACGTATAACGTATAACGTGTAACGTATAACGTGTAACGTGTAACGTGTAACGTGTAACGTATAACGTATAACGTATAACGTATAACGTATAACGTATAACGTATAACGTATAACGTATAACGTATAACGTATAACGTATAACGTATAACGTGTAACGTATAACGTATAACGTATAACGTATAACGTATAACATATAATGTATAACGCATATCCTAGAACTTATGCTGAATAACGTATAACGTATAGCGTATAACGTATAACGTATAACGTATAACGTATAACGTATAACGTAATACGTATAATGCATAACGTATAACGTATAACGTGTAACGTATAACGTATAACGTATAACGTATAACGTATAACGTATAACGTAGAACGTATAACGTATAACGTATTATATAACGTCTAACGTATAGTTATAACGTATACCGTATAACGTATAACGTATAACATATAATATATAACGCATATCCTAGATCTTATGCCGTATAACGTATAGTGTGCAACGTATAACGTATAACGTATAACGTATAACGTATAACGTATAACGTATAACGTATAACGTATAACGTATAACGTATAACGTATAACGTATAACGTATAACGTATAACGTATAACGTATAACGTATAACGTATAACGTATAACGTATAACGTATAACGTATAACGTATAACGAATAACGTAGTACGTATAACGTACAACGTATAACGTACAACGTATAACGTATAACGTATAACGTATAACGTATAACGTATAACGTATAACGTATAACGTATAACGTATAACGTATAACGTATAACGTATAACGTATAACGTATAACGTATAACGTATAACGAATAACGTATAACGTATAACATATAATATATAACGCATATCCTAGAACTTATGCCGTATAACGTATAGTGTGCAACGTATAACGTATAACGTACAACGTATAACGTACAACGTATAACGTACAACGTATAACGTACAACGTATAACGTATAACGTATAACGTATAACGTATAACGTATAACGTATAACGTATAACGTATAACGTATAACGTATAACGTATAACGTATAACGTATAACGTATAACGTATAACGTATAACGTATAACGTATAACGTATAACGTATAACGTATAACGTATAACGTATAACGCATAACATATAATGTATAACGCATATCCTAGAACTTATGCTGAATAACGTATAACGTATAACGTATAACGTATAGTGTATAACGTATAACGTATAACGTATAGTGTATAACGTATAACGTACAAGGTATAACTTTTAACGTATAACGTATAACGTATAACGTATAACGTATAACGTATAACGTATAGTGTATAACGTATAACGTATAACGTATAACTTTTAACGTATAACGTATAACGTATAACGTATAACGTATAACGTAGAACGTATAACGTATAAAGTATAGCGTATAACGTATATCGTATAACGTATAACGTTTAACGTATAACGTATAACATATAATGTATAACGCATATCCTAGAACTTATGCTGAATAACGTATAACGTATAACGTATAACGTATAACGTATAACGTATAACGTATAACGCATAACGTATAACGTGTAACGTATAACGTATATCGTGTAACGTATAACGTGTAACATATAACGTGTAACGTATAACGTATAACGTATAACGTATAACGTATAACGTATAACGTATAACGTATAACGTATAACGTATAACTTATAACGTATAACGTATAACGTATAACGTATAACGTATAACGTATAACGTATAACGTATAACGTATAAGGTATAACGTATAACGTATAACGTATAACGTATAACGTATAACGTATAACGTATAACGTATAACGTATAACGTATAACGTATAACGTATAACGTATAACGTATAACGTATAACGTATAACGTATAACGTATAACGAATAACGTAGTACGTATAACGTACAACGTATAACGTACAACGTATAACGTATAACGTATAACGTATAACGTATAACGTATAACGTATAACGTATAACGTATAACGTATAACGTATAACGTATAACGTATAACGTATAACGTATAACGTATAACGTATAACGTATAACGTATAACGTATAACATATAATATATAACGCATATCCTAGAACTTATGCCGTATAACGTATAGTGTGCAACGTATAACGTATAACGTATAACGTATAACGTATAACGTATAGCGTATAACGTATAACGTATATCGTGTAACGTATAACGTGTAACGTATAACGTGTAACGTATAACGTATAACGTGTAACGTATAACGTATAACGTATAACGTATAACGTATAACGTATAACGTATAACGTATAACGTATAACGTATAACTTATAACGTATAACGTATAACGTATAACGTATAACGTATGCCGTATAACGTATAGTGTGCAACGTATAACGTATAACGTATATCGTGTAACGTATAACGTGTAACATATAACGTGTAACGTATAACGTATAACGTATAACGTATAACGTATAACGTATAACGTATAACGTATAACGTATAACGTATAACTTATAACGTATAACGTATAACGTATAACGTATAACGTATAACGTATAACGTATAACGTATAACGTATAAGGTATAACGTATAACGTATAACGTATAACGTATAACGTATAACGTATAACGTATAACGTATAACGTATAACGTATAACGTATAACGTATAACGTATAACGTATAACGTATAACGTATAACGTATAACGTATAACGTATAACGTATAACGTATAACGTATAACGTATAACGTATAACGTATAACGTATAACGTATAACGTATAACGTATAACGTATAACGAATAACGTAGTACGTATAACGTACAACGTATAACGTATAACGTATAACGTATAACGTATAACGTATAACGTATAACGTATAACGTATAACGTATAACGTATAACGTATAACGTATAACGTATAACGTATAACGTATAACGTATAACGTATAACGTATAACGTATAACGTATAACGAATAACGTAGTACGTATAACGTACAACGTATAACGTACAACGTATAACGTATAACGTATAACGTATAACGTATAACGTATAACGTATAACGTATAACGTATAACGTATAACGTATAACGTATAACGTATAACGTATAACGTATAACGTATAACGTATAACGTATAACGTATAACGTATAACATATAATATATAACGCATATCCTAGAACTTATGCCGTATAACGTATAGTGTGCAACGTATAACGTATAACGTATAACGTATAACGTATAACGTATAGCGTATAACGTATAACGTATATCGTGTAACGTATAACGTGTAACGTATAACGTGTAACGTATAACGTATAACGTGTAACGTATAACGTATAACGTATAACGTATAACGTATAACGTATAACGTATAACGTATAACGTATAACGTATAACGTATAACGTGTAACGTATAACGTATAACGTATAGCGTATAACGTATATCGTATAACGTATAACGTATAACATATAATATAATGTATAACGCATATCCTAGAACTTATGCTGAATAACGTATAACGTATAACGTATAACGTATAACGTATAACCTATAACGTATAACGTATAACGTATAACGTATAACGTATAACGTATAACGTATAACGCATAACGTATAACGTGTAACGTATAACGTATATCGTGTAACGTATAACGTGTAACGTATAACGTGTAACGTATAACGTATAACGTATAACGTATAACGTATAACGTATAACGTATAACGTATAACGTATAACGTATAACTTATAACGTATAACGTATAACGTATAACGTATAACGTATAACGTATAACGTATAACGTATAACGTATAAGGTATAACGTATAACGTATAACGTATAACGTATAACGTATAACGTATAACGTATAACGTATAACGTATAACGTAATACGTATAACGTATAACGTATAACGTATAACGTATAACGTATAACGTATAACGTATAACGTATAACGTATAACGTATAACGTATAACGTCTAACGTATAACGTATAACGTATAACGTATAACGTATAACGTATAACGTATAACATATAATATATAACGCATATCCTAGAACTTATGCCGTATAACGTATAGTGTGCAACGTATAACGTATAACGTATAACGTATAACGTATAACGTATAACGTATAACGTATATCGTGTAACGTATAACGTGTAACGTATAACGTGTAACGTATAACGTATAACGTATAACGTATAACGTATAACGTATAACGTATAACGTATAACGTATAACGTATAACGTATAACGTATAACGTATAACGTATAACGTATAACGTATAACGTATAACGTATAACGTATAACGTATAACGTATAACGTATAACGTATAACGTATAACGTATAACGTAGAACGTATAACGTACAACGTATAACGTACAACGTATAACGTACAACGTATAACGTACAACGTATAACGTACAACGTATAACGTATAACGTATAACGTATAACGTATAACGTATAACGTATAACGTATAACGTATAACGTATAACGTATAACGTATAACGTATAACGTATAACGTATAACGTATAACGTATAACGTATAACGTATAACGTATAACGTATAACGTATAACGCATAACATATAATGTATAACGCATATCCTAGAACTTATGCTGAATAACGTATAACGTATAACGTATAACGTATAGTGTATAACGTATAACGTATAACGTATAGTGTATAACGTATAACGTACATGGTATAACTTTTAACGTATAACGTATAACGTATAACGTATAACGTATAACGTATAACGTATAGTGTATAACGTATAACGTATAACGTATAACTTTTAACGTATAACGTATAACGTATAACGTATAACGTATAACGTAGAACGTATAACGTATAAAGTATAGCGTATAACGTATATCGTATAACGTATAACGTTTAACGTATAACGTATAACATATAATGTATAACGCATATCCTAGAACTTATGCTGAATAACGTATAACGTATAACGTATAACGTATAACGTATAACGTATAACGTATAACGTATAACGTATAACGTATAACGTATAACGTATAACGTATAACGTATAACCCATAACGTATAACGGATAACGTATAACGTATAACGTATAACGTATAACGTATAACGTATAACGTATAACGTATAACGTATAACGTATAACGTATAACGTATAACGTATAACGTATAACGTATAACGTATAACGTATAACGTATAACGTATAACGTATAACGTATAACGTATAACGCATAACGTATAACGCATAACGTATAACGCATAACGTATAACGTAAAACGTATAACGTATAACGTATAACGTATAACGTATAACGTATAACGTATAACGTATAACGTACAACGTATAACGTATAACGTATAACGTATAACGTATAACGTATAACGTATAACGTATAACGTATATCGTATAACGTATAACGTATAACGTATAACGTATAACGTATAACGTATAACGTATAACATATAATATATAACGCATAACCTAGTACTTATGCCGTATAACGTATAGTGTACAACGTATAACGTATAACGTATAACGTATAACGTATAACGTATAACGTATATCGTGTAACGTATAACGTGTAACGTATAGCGTATAACGTGTAACGTATAACGTATAACGTACAACGTACAACGTATAACGTACAACGTATAACGTATAACGTATAACGTATAACGTATAACGTATAACGTATAACGTATAACGTATAACGTATAACGTATAACGTATAACGTATAACGTATAACGTATAACGTATAACGTATAACGTATAACGTGTAACGTATAACGTATAACGTATAGCGTATAACGTATATCGTATAACGTATAACGTTTAACGTATAACGTATAACATATAATATAATGTATAACGCATATCCTAGAACTTATGCTGAATAACGTATAACGTATAACGTATAACGTATAACGTATAACGTATAACGTATAACGTATAACGTATAACGTATAACGTATAACGTATAACGTATAACGTATAACGTATAACGTATAACGCATAACGTTTAACGCGTAACGTATAACGTATATCGTGTAACGTATAGCGTGTAACGTATAACGTGTAGCGTATAACGTATAACGTATAACGTATAACGTATAACGTATAACGTATAACGTATAACGTATAACGTATAACGTATAACGTATAACGTATAACGTATAACGTATAACGTATAACGTATAACGTATAACGTATAACGTATAACGTATAACGTGTAACGTATAACGTGTAACGTGTAACGTGTAACGTGTAACGTATAACGTATAACGTATAACGTATAACGTATAACGTATAACGTATAACGTATAACGTATAACGTATAACGTATAACGTATAACGTATAACGTGTAACGTATAACGTATAACGTATAACGTATAACGTATAACATATAATGTATAACGCATATCCTAGAACTTATGCTGAATAACGTATAACGTATAGCGTATAACGTATAACGTATAACGTATAACGTATAACGTATAACGTAATACGTATAATGCATAACGTATAACGTATAACGTGTAACGTATAACGTATAACGTATAACGTATAACGTATAACGTATAACGTAGAACGTATAACGTATAACGTATATATAACGTCTAACGTATAGTTATAACGTATACCGTATAACGTATAACGTATAACATATAATATATAACGCATATCCTAGATCTTATGCCGTATAACGTATAGTGTGCAACGTATAACGTATAACGTATAACGTATAACGTATAACGTATAACGTATAACGTATAACGTATAACGTATAACGTATAACGTATAACGTATAACGTATAACGTATAACGTATAACGTATAACGTATAACGTATAACGTATAACGTATAACGTATAACGTATAACGTATAACGAATAACGTAGTACGTATAACGTACAACGTATAACGTACAACGTATAACGTACAACGTATAACGTATAACGTATAACGTA
Organism: Ptiloglossa arizonensis; assembly: GCF_051014685.1. Classification (NCBI taxonomy): domain Eukaryota; kingdom Metazoa; phylum Arthropoda; class Insecta; order Hymenoptera; family Colletidae; genus Ptiloglossa; species Ptiloglossa arizonensis. The sequence goes on from NW_027479622.1 coordinate 10,979, forward strand.
TAACGTATAACGTATAACGTATAACGTATAACGTATAACGTATAACGTATAACGTATAACGTATAACGTATAACGTATAACGAATAACGTATAACGTATAACATATAATATATAACGCATATCCTAGAACTTATGCCGTATAACGTATAGTGTGCAACGTATAACGTATAACGTACAACGTATAACGTACAACGTATAACGTACAACGTATAACGTACAACGTATAACGTATAACGTATAACGTATAACGTATAACGTATAACGTATAACGTATAACGTATAACGTATAACGTATAACGTATAACGTATAACGTATAACGTATAACGTATAACGTATAACGTATAACGTATAACGTATAACGTATAACGTATAACGTATAACGTATAACGCATAACATATAATGTATAACGCATATCCTAGAACTTATGCTGAATAACGTATAACGTATACGTATAACGTATAGTGGTATAACGTATAACGTATAACGTATAGTGTATAACGTATAACGTACAAGGTATAACTTTTAACGTATAACGTATAACGTATAACGTATAACGTATAACGTATAACGTATAGTGTATAACGTATAACGTATAACGTATAACTTTTAACGTATAACGTATAACGTATAACGTATAACGTATAACGTAGAACGTATAACGTATAAAGTATAGCGTATAACGTATATCGTATAACGTATAACGTTTAACGTATAACGTATAACATATAATGTATAACGCATATCCTAGAACTTATGCTGAATAACGTATAACGTATAACGTATAACGTATAACGTATAACGTATAACGTATAACGCATAACGTATAACGTGTAACGTATAACGTATATCGTGTAACGTATAACGTGTAACATATAACGTGTAACGTATAACGTATAACGTATAACGTATAACGTATAACGAATAACGTAGTACGTATAACGTACAACGTATAACGTACAACGTATAACGTATAACGTATAACGTATAACGTATAACGTATAACGTATAACGTATAACGTATAACGTATAACGTATAACGTATAACGTATAACGTATAACGTATAACGTATAACGTATAACGTATAACGTATAACGTATAACATATAATATATAACGCATATCCTAGAACTTATGCCGTATAACGTATAGTGTGCAACGTATAACGTATAACGTATAACGTATAACGTATAACGTATAGCGTATAACGTATAACGTATATCGTGTAACGTATAACGTGTAACGTATAACGTGTAACGTATAACGTATAACGTGTAACGTATAACGTATAACGTATAACGTACAACGTATAACGTACAACGAATAACGTATAACGTATAACGTATAACGTATAACGTATAACGTATAACGTATAACGTATAACGTATAACGTATAACGTATAACGTATAACGTATAACGTATAACGTATAACGTGTAACGTATAACGTATAACGTATAGCGTATAACGTATATCGTATAACGTATAACGTATAACATATAATATAATGTATAACGCATATCCTAGAACTTATGCTGAATAACGTATAACGTATAACGTATAACGTATAACGTATAACCTATAACGTATAACGTATAACGTATAACGTATAACGTATAACGTATAACGTATAACGCATAACGTATAACGTGTAACGTATAACGTATATCGTGTAACGTATAACGTGTAACGTATAACGTGTAACGTATAACGTATAACGTATAACGTATAACGTATAACGTATAACGTATAACGTATAACGTATAACGTCTAACTTATAACGTATAACGTATAACGTATAACGTATAACGTATAACGTATAACGTATAACGTATAACGTATAAGGTATAACGTATAACGTATAACGTATAACGTATAACGTATAACGTATAACGTATAACGTATAACGTATAACGTAATACGTATAACGTATAACGTATAACGTATAACGTATAACGTATAACGTATAACGTATAACGTATAACGTATAACGTATAACGTATAACGTCTAACGTATAACGTATAACGTATAACGTATAACGTATAACGTATAACGTATAACATATAATATATAACGCATATCCTAGAACTTATGCCGTATAACGTATAGTGTGCAACGTATAACGTATAACGTATAACGTATAACGTATAACGTATAACGTATAACGTATATCGTGTAACGTATAACGTGTAACGTATAACGTGTAACGTATAACGTATAACGTATAACGTATAACGTATAACGTATAACGTATAACGTATAACGTATAACGTATAACGTATAACGTATAACGTATAACGTATAACGTATAACGTATAACGTATAACGTATAACGTATAACGTATAACGTATAACGTATAACGTATAACGTATAACGTATAACGTAGAACGTATAACGTACAACGTATAACGTACAACGTATAACGTACAACGTATAACGTACAACGTATAACGTACAACGTATAACGTATAACGTATAACGTATAACGTATAACGTATAACGTATAACGTATAACGTATAACGTATAACGTATAACGTATAACGTATAACGTATAACGTATAACGTATAACGTATAACGTATAACGTATAACGTATAACGTATAACGTATAACGCATAACATATAATGTATAACGCATATCCTAGAACTTATGCTGAATAACGTATAACGTATAACGTATAACGTATAGTGTATAACGTATAACGTATAACGTATAGTGTATAACGTATAACGTACAAGGTATAACTTTTAACGTATAACGTATAACGTATAACGTATAACGTATAACGTATAACGTATAGTGTATAACGTATAACGTATAACGTATAACTTTTAACGTATAACGTATAACGTATAACGTATAACGTATAACGTAGAACGTATAACGTATAAAGTATAGCGTATAACGTATATCGTATAACGTATAACGTTTAACGTATAACGTATAACATATAATGTATAACGCATATCCTAGAACTTATGCTGAATAACGTATAACGTATAACGTATAACGTATAACGTATAACGTATAACGTATAACGTATAACGTATAACGTATAACGTATAACGTATAACGTATAACGTATAACGTATAACGTATAACGTATAACCCATAACGTATAACGGATAACGTATAACGTATAACGTATAACGTATAACGTATAACGTATAACGTATAACGTATAACGTATAACGTATAACGTATAACGTATAACGTATAACGTATAACGTATAACGTATAACGTATAACGTATAACGCATAACGTATAACGCATAACGTATAACGCATAACGTATAACGTATAACGTATAACGTATAACGTATAACGTATAACGTATAACGTATAACGTATAACGTATAACGTACAACGTATAACGTATAACGTATAACGTATAACGTATAACGTATAACGTATAACGTATAACGTATATCGTATAACGTATAACGTATAACGTATAACGTATAACGTATAACGTATAACGTATAACATATAATATATAACGCATAACCTAGTACTTATGCCGTATAACGTATAGTGTACAACGTATAACGTATAACGTATAACGTATAACGTATAACGTATAACGTATATCGTGTAACGTATAACGTGTAACGTATAGCGTATAACGTGTAACGTATAACGTATAACGTACAACGTACAACGTATAACGTACAACGTATAACGTATAACGTATAACGTATAACGTATAACGTATAACGTATAACGTATAACGTATAACGTATAACGTATAACGTATAACTTATAACGTATAACGTATAACGTATAACGTATAACGTATAACGTGTAACGTATAACGTATAACGTATAGCGTATAACGTATATCGTATAACGTATAACGTTTAACGTATAACGTATAACATATAATATAATGTATAACGCATATCCTAGAACTTATGCTGAATAACGTATAACGTATAACGTATAACGTATAACGTATAACGTATAACGTATAACGTATAACGTATAACATATAATATATAACGCATATCCTAGAACTTATGCCGTATAACGTATAGTGTGCAACGTATAACGTATAACGTATAACGTATAACGTATAACGTATAGCGTATAACGTATAACGTATATCGTGTAACGTATAACGTGTAACGTATAACGTGTAACGTATAACGTATAACGTGTAACGTATAACGTATAACGTATAACGTACAACGTATAACGTACAACGAATAACGTATAACGTATAACGTATAACGTATAACGTATAACGTATAACGTATAACGTATAACGTATAACGTATAACGTATAACGTATAACGTATAACGTATAACGTATAACGTGTAACGTATAACGTATAACGTATAGCGTATAACGTATATCGTATAACGTATAACGTATAACATATAATATAATGTATAACGCATATCCTAGAACTTAGGCTGAATAACGTATAACGTATAACGTATAACGTATAACGTATAACCTATAACGTATAACGTATAACGTATAACGTATAACGTATAACGTATAACGTATAACGCATAACGTATAACGTGTAACGTATAACGTATATCGTGTAACGTATAACGTGTAACGTATAACGTGTAACGTATAACGTATAACGTATAACGTATAACGTATAACGTATAACGTATAACGTATAACGTATAACGTATAACTTATAACGTATAACGTATAACGTATAACGTATAACGTATAACGTATAACGTATAACGTATAACGTATAAGGTATAACGTATAACGTATAACGTATAACGTATAACGTATAACGTATAACGTATAACGTATAACGTATAACGTAATACGTATAACGTATAACGTATAACGTATAACGTATAACGTATAACGTATAACGTATAACGTATAACGTATAACGTATAACGTATAACGTCTAACGTATAACGTATAACGTATAACGTATAACGTATAACGTATAACGTATAACATATAATATATAACGCATATCCTAGAACTTATGCCGTATAACGTATAGTGTGCAACGTATAACGTATAACGTATAACGTATAACGTATAACGTATAACGTATAACGTATATCGTGTAACGTATAACGTGTAACGTATAACGTGTAACGTATAACGTATAACGTATAACGTATAACGTATAACGTATAACGTATAACGTATAACGTATAACGTATAACGTATAACGTATAACGTATAACGTATAACGTATAACGTATAACGTATAACGTATAACGTATAACGTATAACGTATAACGTATAACGTATAACGTATAACGTATAACGTAGAACGTATAACGTACAACGTATAACGTACAACGTATAACGTACAACGTATAACGTACAACGTATAACGTACAACGTATAACGTATAACGTATAACGTATAACGTATAACGTATAACGTATAACGTATAACGTATAACGTATAACGTATAACGTATAACGTATAACGTATAACGTATAACGTATAACGTATAACGTATAACGTATAACGTATAACGTATAACGTATAACGCATAACATATAATGTATAACGCATATCCTAGAACTTATGCTGAATAACGTATAACGTATAACGTATAACGTATAGTGTATAACGTATAACGTATAACGTATAGTGTATAACGTATAACGTACAAGGTATAACTTTTAACGTATAACGTATAACGTATAACGTATAACGTATAACGTATAACGTATAGTGTATAACGTATAACGTATAACGTATAACTTTTAACGTATAACGTATAACGTATAACGTATAACGTATAACGTAGAACGTATAACGTATAAAGTATAGCGTATAACGTATATCGTATAACGTATAACGTTTAACGTATAACGTATAACATATAATGTATAACGCATATCCTAGAACTTATGCTGAATAACGTATAACGTATAACGTATAACGTATAACGTATAACGTATAACGTATAACGTATAACGTATAACGTATAACGTATAACGTATAACGTATAACGTATAACGTATAACGTATAACCCATAACGTATAACGGATAACGTATAACGTATAACGTATAACGTATAACGTATAACGTATAACGTATAACGTATAACGTATAACGTATAACGTATAACGTATAACGTATAACGTATAACGTATAACGTATAACGTATAACGTATAACGTATAACGCATAACGTATAACGCATAACGTATAACGCATAACGTATAACGTATAACGTATAACGTATAACGTATAACGTATAACGTATAACGTATAACGTATAACGTATAACGTACAACGTATAACGTATAACGTATAACGTATAACGTATAACGTATAACGTATAACGTATAACGTATATCGTATAACGTATAACGTATAACGTATAACGTATAACGTATAACGTATAACGTATAACATATAATATATAACGCATAACCTAGTACTTATGCCGTATAACGTATAGTGTACAACGTATAACGTATAACGTATAACGTATAACGTATAACGTATAACGTATATCGTGTAACGTATAACGTGTAACGTATAGCGTATAACGTGTAACGTATAACGTATAACGTACAACGTACAACGTATAACGTACAACGTATAACGTATAACGTATAACGTATAACGTATAACGTATAACGTATAACGTATAACGTATAACGTATAACGTATAACGTATAACGTATAACGTATAACGTATAACGTATAACGTATAACGTATAACGTATAACGTATAACGTATAACGTATAACGTATAACGTATAACGTATAACGTATAACGTATAACGTATAACGTATAACGCATAACGTATAACGGATAACGTATAACGTATAACGTATAACGTATAACGTATAACGTATAACGTATAACGTATAACGTATAACGTATAACGTATAACGTATGCCGTATAACGTATAACGTATAACGTATAACGTATAACGTATAACGTATAACGTATAACGTATAACGTATAACGTATAACGTATAAGGTATAACGTATAACGTATAACGTATAACGTATAACGTATAACGTATAACGTATAACGTATAACGTATAACGTATAACGTATAACGTATAACGTATAACGTATAACGTATAACGTATAACGTATAACGTATAACGAATAACGTAGTACGTATAACGTACAACGTATAACGTACAACGTATAACGTATAACGTATAACGTATAACGTATAACGTATAACGTATAACGTATAACGTATAACGTATAACGTATAACGTATAACGTATAACGTATAACGTATAACGTATAACGTATAACGTATAACATATAATATATAACGCATATCCTAGAACTTATGCCGTATAACGTATAGTGTGCAACGTATAACGTATAACGTATAACGTATAACGTATAACGTATAGCGTATAACGTATAACGTATATCGTGTAACGTATAACGTGTAACGTATAACGTGTAACGTATAACGTATAACGTGTAACGTATAACGTATAACGTATAACGTACAACGTATAACGTACAACGAATAACGTATAACGTATAACGTATAACGTATAACGTATAACGTATAACGTATAACGTATAACGTATAACGTATAACGTATAACGTATAACGTATAACGTATAACGTATAACGTGTAACGTATAACGTATAACGTATAGCGTATAACGTATATCGTATAACGTATAACGTATAACATATAATATAATGTATAACGCATATCCTAGAACTTATGCTGAATAACGTATAACGTATAACGTATAACGTATAACGTATAACCTATAACGTATAACGTATAACGTATAACGTATAACGTATAACGTATAACGTATAACGCATAACGTATAACGTGTAACGTATAACGTATATCGTGTAACGTATAACGTGTAACGTATAACGTGTAACGTATAACGTATAACGTATAACGTATAACGTATAACGTATAACGTATAACGTATAACGTATAACGTATATCGTGTAACGTATAACGTGTAACGTATAACGTGTAACGTATAACGTATAACGTATAACGTATAACGTATAACGTATAACGTATAAGGTATAACGTATAACGTATAACGTATAACGTATAACGTATAACGTATAACGTATAACGTATAACGTATAACGTAATACGTATAACGTATAACGTATAACGTATAACGTATAACGTATAACGTATAACGTATAACGTATAACGTATAACGTATAACGTATAACGTCTAACGTATAACGTATAACGTATAACGTATAACGTATAACGTATAACGTATAACATATAATATATAACGCATATCCTAGAACTTATGCCGTATAACGTATAGTGTGCAACGTATAACGTATAACGTATAACGTATAACGTATAACGTATAACGTATAACGTATATCGTGTAACGTATAACGTGTAACGTATAACGTGTAACGTATAACGTATAACGTATAACGTATAACGTATAACGTATAACGTATAACGTATAACGTATAACGTATAACGTATAACGTATAACGTATAACGTATAACGTATAACGTATAACGTATAACGTATAACGTATAACGTATAACGTATAACGTATAACGTATAACGTATAACGTATAACGTAGAACGTATAACGTACAACGTATAACGTACAACGTATAACGTACAACGTATAACGTACAACGTATAACGTATAACGTATAACGTATAACGTATAACGTATAACGTATAACGTATAACGTATAACGTATAACGTATAACGTATAACGTATAACGTATAACGTATAACGTATAACGTATAACGTATAACGTATAACGTATAACGTATAACGTATAACGTATAACGTATAACGCATAACATATAATGTATAACGCATATCCTAGAACTTATGCTGAATAACGTATAACGTATAACGTATAACGTATAGTGTATAACGTATAACGTATAACGTATAGTGTATAACGTAAACGTATAGTGTATAACGTATAACGTACAAGGTATAACTTTTAACGTATAACGTATAACGTATAACGTATAACGTATAACGTATAACGTATAGTGTATAACGTATAACGTATAACGTATAACTTTTAACGTATAACGTATAACGTATAACGTATAACGTATAACGTAGAACGTATAACGTATAAAGTATAGCGTATAACGTATATCGTATAACGTATAACGTTTAACGTATAACGTATAACATATAATGTATAACGCATATCCTAGAACTTATGCTGAATAACGTATAACGTATAACGTATAACGTATAACGTATAACGTATAACGTATAACGTATAACGTATAACGTATAACGTATAACGTATAACGTATAACGTATAACGTATAACGTATAACGTATAACGTATAACGTATAACCATAACGTATAACGGATAACGTATAACGTATAACGTATAACGTATAACGTATAACGTATAACGTATAACGTATAACGTATAACGTATAACGTATAACGTATAACGTATAACGTATAACGTATAACGTATAACGTATAACGTCATAACGTATAACGCATAACGTATAACGCATAACGTATAACGTATACGTAACGTATAACGTATAACGTATAACGTATAACGTATAACGTATAACGTATAACGTAAACGTAAACGTATAACGTATAACGTATAACGTATAACGTATAACGTATAACGTATAACGTATAACGTATATCGTATAACGTATAACGTATAACGTATAACGTATAACGTATAACGTATAACGTATAACATATAATATATAACGCATAACCTAGTACTTATGCCGTATAACGTATAGTGTACAACGTATAACGTATAACGTATAACGTATAACGTATAACGTATAACGTATATCGAGTAACGTATAACGTGTAACGTATAGCGTATAACGTGTAACGTATAACGTATAACGTACAACGTACAACGTATAACGTACAACGTATAACGTATAACGTATAACGTATAACGTATAACGTATAACGTATAACGTATAACGTATAACGTATAACGTATAACGTATAACGTATAACGTATAACGATAACGTATAACGTATAACGTATAACGTGTAACGTATAACGTATAACGTATAGCGTATAACGTATATCGTATAACGTATAACGTTTAACGTATAACGTATAACATATAATATAATGTATAACGCATATCCTAGAACTTATGCTGAATAACGTATAACGTATAACGTATAACGTATAACGTATAACGTATAACGTATAACGTATAACGTATAACGTATAACGTATAACGTATAACGTATAACGTATAACGTATAACGTATAACGTATAACGTATAACGTATAACGTATAACGTATAACGTATAACGTATAACGTATAACGTATAACGTATAACGTATAACGTATAACGTGTAACGTGTAACGTGTAACGTGTAACGTATAACGTATAACGTATAACGTATAACGTATAACGTATAACGTATAACGTATAACGTATAACGTATAACGTATAACGTATAACGTATAACGTGTAACGTATAACGTATAACGTATAACGTATAACGTATAACATATAATGTATAACGCATATCCTAGAACTTATGCTGAATAACGTATAACGTATAGCGTATAACGTATAACGTATAACGTATAACGTATAACGTATAACGTAATACGTATAATGCATAACGTATAACGTATAACGTGTAACGTATAACGTATAACGTATAACGTATAACGTATAACGTATAACGTAGAACGTATAACGTATAACGTATTATATAACGTCTAACGTATAGTTATAACGTATACCGTATAACGTATAACGTATAACATATAATATATAACGCATATCCTAGATCTTATGCCGTATAACGTATAGTGTGCAACGTATAACGTATAACGTATAACGTATAACGTATAACGTATAACGTATAACGTATAACGTATAACGTATAACGTATAACGTATAACGTATAACGTATAACGTATAACGTATAACGTATAACGTATAACGTATAACGTATAACGTATAACGTATAACGTATAACGTATAACGAATAACGTAGTACGTATAACGTACAACGTATAACGTACAACGTATAACGTATAACGTATAACGTATAACGTATAACGTATAACGTATAACGTATAACGTATAACGTATAACGTATAACGTATAACGTATAACGTATAACGTATAACGTATAACGTATAACGAATAACGTATAACGTATAACATATAATATATAACGCATATCCTAGAACTTATGCCGTATAACGTATAGTGTGCAACGTATAACGTATAACGTACAACGTATAATGTACAACGTATAACGTACAACGTATAACGTACAACGTATAACGTATAACGTATAACGTATAACGTATAACGTATAACGTATAACGTATAACGTATAACGTATAACGTATAACGTATAACGTATAACGTATAACGTATAACGTATAACGTATAACGTATAACGTATAACGTATAACGTATAACGTATAACGCATAACATATAATGTATAACGCATATCCTAGAACTTATGCTGAATAACGTATAACGTATAACGTATAACGTATAGTGTATAACGTATAACGTATAACGTATAGTGTATAACGTATAACGTACAAGGTATAACTTTTAACGTATAACGTATAACGTATAACGTATAACGTATAACGTATAACGTATAGTGTATAACGTATAACGTATAACGTATAACGTATAACGTATAGTGTATAACGTATAACGTATAACGTATAACTTTTAACGTATAACGTATAACGTATAACGTATAACGTATAACGTAGAACGTATAACGTATAAAGTATAGCGTATAACGTATATCGTATAACGTATAACGTTTAACGTATAACGTATAACATATAATGTATAACGCATATCCTAGAACTTATGCTGAATAACGTATAACGTATAACGTATAACGTATAACGTATAACGTATAACGTATAACGTATAACGTATAACGTATAACGTATAACGTATAACGTATAACGTATAACGTATAACGTATAACGTATAACCCATAACGTATAACGGATAACGTATAACGTATAACGTATAACGTATAACGTATAACGTATAACGTATAACGTATAACGTATAACGTATAACGTATAACGTATAACGTATAACGTATAACGTATAACGTATAACGTATAACGTATAACGCATAACGTATAACGCATAACGTATAACGCATAACGTATAACGTATAACGTATAACGTATAACGTATAACGTATAACGTATAACGTATAACGTATAACGTATAACGTACAACGTATAACGTATAACGTATAACGTATAACGTATAACGTATAACGTATAACGTATAACGTATATCGTATAACGTATAACGTATAACGTATAACGTATAACGTATAACGTATAACGTATAACATATAATATATAACGCATAACCTAGTACTTATGCCGTATAACGTATAGTGTACAACGTATAACGTATAACGTATAACGTATAACGTATAACGTATAACGTATATCGTGTAACGTATAACGTGTAACGTATAGCGTATAACGTGTAACGTATAACGTATAACGTACAACGTACAACGTATAACGTACAACGTATAACGTAGAACGTATAACGTATAACGTATAACGTATAACGTATAACGTATAACGTATAACGTATAACGTATAACGTATAACGTATAACGTATAACGTATAACGTATAACGTATAACGTATAACGTGTAACGTATAACGTATAACGTATAGCGTATAACGTATATCGTATAACGTATAACGTTTAACGTATAACGTATAACATATAATATAATGTATAACGCATATCCTAGAACTTATGCTGAATAACGTATAACGTATAACGTATAACGTATAACGTATAACGTATAACGTATAACGTATAACGTATAACGTATAACGTATAACGTATAACGTATAACGTATAACGCATAACGTTTAACGCGTAACGTATAACGTATATCGTGTAACGTATAGCGTGTAACGTATAACGTGTAGCGTATAACGTATAACGTATAACGTATAACGTATAACGTATAACGTATAACGTATAACGTATAACGTATAACGTATAACGTATAACGTATAACGTATAACGTATAACGTATAACGTATAACGTATAACGTATAACGTATAACGTATAACGTATAACGTGTAACGTATAACGTGTAACGTGTAACGTGTAACGTGTAACGTATAACGTATAACGTATAACGTATAACGTATAACGTATAACGTATAACGTATAACGTATAACGTATAACGTATAACGTATAACGTATAACGTGTAACGTATAACGTATAACGTATAACGTATAACGTATAACATATAATGTATAACGCATATCCTAGAACTTATGCTGAATAACGTATAACGTATAGCGTATAACGTATAACGTATAACGTATAACGTATAACGTATAACGTAATACGTATAATGCATAACGTATAACGTATAACGTGTAACGTATAACGTATAACGTATAACGTATAACGTATAACGTATAACGTAGAACGTATAACGTATAACGTATTATATAACGTCTAACGTATAGTTATAACGTATACCGTATAACGTATAACGTATAACATATAATATATAACGCATATCCTAGATCTTATGCCGTATAACGTATAGTGTGCAACGTATAACGTATAACGTATAACGTATAACGTATAACGTATAACGTATAACGTATAACGTATAACGTATAACGTATAACGTATAACGTATAACGTATAACGTATAACGTATAACGTATAACGTATAACGTATAACGTATAACGTATAACGTATAACGTATAACGTATAACGAATAACGTAGTACGTATAACGTACAACGTATAACGTACAACGTATAACGTATAACGTATAACGTATAACGTATAACGTATAACGTATAACGTATAACGTATAACGTATAACGTATAACGTATAACGTATAACGTATAACGTATAACGTATAACGTATAACGAATAACGTATAACGTATAACATATAATATATAACGCATATCCTAGAACTTATGCCGTATAACGTATAGTGTGCAACGTATAACGTATAACGTACAACGTATAACGTACAACGTATAACGTACAACGTATAACGTACAACGTATAACGTATAACGTATAACGTATAACGTATAACGTATAACGTATAACGTATAACGTATAACGTATAACGTATAACGTATAACGTATAACGTATAACGTATAACGTATAACGTATAACGTATAACGTATAACGTATAACGTATAACGTATAACGTATAACGTATAACGTATAACGCATAACATATAATGTATAACGCATATCCTAGAACTTATGCTGAATAACGTATAACGTATAACGTATAACGTATAGTGTATAACGTATAACGTATAACGTATAGTGTATAACGTATAACGTACAAGGTATAACTTTTAACGTATAACGTATAACGTATAACGTATAACGTATAACGTATAACGTATAGTGTATAACGTATAACGTATAACGTATAACTTTTAACGTATAACGTATAACGTATAACGTATAACGTATAACGTAGAACGTATAACGTATAAAGTATAGCGTATAACGTATATCGTATAACGTATAACGTTTAACGTATAACGTATAACATATAATGTATAACGCATATCCTAGAACTTATGCTGAATAACGTATAACGTATAACGTATAACGTATAACGTATAACGTATAACGTATAACGCATAACGTATAACGTATAACGTATAACGTATAACGTATAACGTATAACGTATAACGTATAACGTATAACGTATAACTTATAACGTATAACGTATAACGTATAACGTATAACGTATAACGTATAACGTATAACGTATAACGTATAAGGTATAACGTATAACGTATAACGTATAACGTATAACGTATAACGTATAACGTATAACGTATAACGTATAACGTAATACGTATAACGTATAACGTATAACGTATAACGTATAACGTATAACGTATAACGTATAACGTATAACGTATAACGTATAACGTATAACGTCTAACGTATAACGTATAACGTATAACGTATAACGTATAACGTATAACATATAATATATAACGCATATCCTAGAACTTATGCCGTATAACGTATAGTGTGCAACGTATAACGTATAACGTATAACGTATAACGTATAACGTATAACGTATAACGTATAACGTATAACGTATATCGTGTAACGTATAACGTGTAACGTATAACGTGTAACGTATAACGTATAACGTATAACGTATAACGTATAACGTATAACGTATAACGTATAACGTATAACGTATAACGTATAACGTATAACGTATAACGTATAACGTATAACGTATAACGTATAACGTATAACGTATAACGTATAACGTATAACGTATAACGTATAACGTATAACGTATAACGTATAACGTATAACGTAGAACGTATAACGTACAACGTATAACGTACAACGTATAACGTACAACGTATAACGTATAACGTATAACGTATAACGTATAACGTATAACGTATAACGTATAACGTATAACGTATAACGTATAACGTATAACGTATAACGTATAACGTATAACGTATAACGTATAACGTATAACGTATAACGTATAACGTATAACGTATAACGTATAACGTATAACGTATAACGCATAACATATAATGTATAACGCATATCCTAGAACTTATGCTGAATAACGTATAACGTATAACGTATAACGTATAGTGTATAACGTATAACGTATAACGTATAGTGTATAACGTATAACGTACAAGGTATAACTTTTAACGTATAACGTATAACGTATAACGTATAACGTATAACGTATAACGTATAGTGTATAACGTATAACGTATAACGTATAACTTTTAACGTATAACGTATAACGTATAACGTATAACGTATAACGTAGAACGTATAACGTATAAAGTATAGCGTATAACGTATATCGTATAACGTATAACGTTTAACGTATAACGTATAACATATAATGTATAACGCATATCCTAGAACTTATGCTGAATAACGTATAACGTATAACGTATAACGTATAACGTATAACGTATAACGTATAACGTATAACGTATAACGTATAACGTATAACGTATAACGTATAACGTATAACGTATAACGTATAACCCATAACGTATAACGGATAACGTATAACGTATAACGTATAACGTATAACGTATAACGTATAACGTATAACGTATAACGTATAACGTATAACGTATAACGTATAACGTATAACGTATAACGTATAACGTATAACGTATAACGTATAACGTATAACGTATAACGCATAACGTATAACGCATAACGTATAACGTATAACGTATAACGTATAACGTATAACGTATAACGTATAACGTATAACGTATAACGTATAACGTACAACGTATAACGTATAACGTATAACGTATAACGTATAACGTATAACGTATAACGTATAACGTATAACGTATAACGTATATCGTATAACGTATAACGTATAACGTATAACGTATAACGTATAACGTATAACGTATAACATATAATATATAACGCATAACCTAGTACTTATGCCGTATAACGTATAGTGTACAACGTATAACGTATAACGTATAACGTATAACGTATAACGTATAACGTATATCGTGTAACGTATAACGTGTAACGTATAGCGTATAACGTGTAACGTATAACGTATAACGTACAACGTACAACGTATAACGTACAACGTATAACGTATAACGTATAACGTATAACGTATAACGTATAACGTATAACGTATAACGTATAACGTATAACGTATAACGTATAACGTATAACGTATAACGTATAACGTGTAACGTATAACGTATAACGTATAGCGTATAACGTATATCGTATAACGTATAACGTTTAACGTATAACGTATAACATATAATATAATGTATAACGCATATCCTAGAACTTATGCTGAATAACGTATAACGTATAACGTATAACGTATAACGTATAACGTATAACGTATAACGTATAACGTATAACGTATAACGTATAACGTATAACGTATAACGTATAACGTATAACGCATAACGTTTAACGCGTAACGTATAACGTATATCGTGTAACGTATAGCGTGTAACGTATAACGTGTAGCGTATAACGTATAACGTATAACGTATAACGTATAACGTATAACGTATAACGTATAACGTATAACGTATAACGTATAACGTATAACGTATAACGTATAACGTATAACGTATAACGTATAACGTATAACGTATAACGTATAACGTATAACGTATAACGTGTAACGTATAACGTGTAACGTGTAACGTGTAACGTGTAACGTGTAACGTGTAACGTATAACGTATAACGTATAACGTATAACGTATAACGTATAACGTATAACGTATAACGTATAACGTATAACGTATAACGTATAACGTATAACGTATAACGTATAACGTATAACGTATAACGTATAACGTATAACATATAATGTATAACGCATATCCTAGAACTTATGCTGAATAACGTATAACGTATAGCGTATAACGTATAACGTATAACGTATAACGTATAACGTATAACGTAATACGTATAATGCATAACGTATAACGTATAACGTGTAACGTATAACGTATAACGTATAACGTATAACGTATAACGTATAACGTAGAACGTATAACGTATAACGTATTATATAACGTCTAACGTATAGTTATAACGTATACCGTATAACGTATAACGTATAACATATAATATATAACGCATATCCTAGATCTTATGCCGTATAACGTATAGTGTGCAACGTATAACGTATAACGTATAACGTATAACGTATAACGTATAACGTATAACGTATAACGTATAACGTATAACGTATAACGTATAACGTATAACGTATAACGTATAACGTATAACGTATAACGTATAACGTATAACGTATAACGTATAACGTATAACGAATAACGTAGTACGTACAACGTATAACGTATAACGTATAACGTATAACGTATAACGTATAACGTATAACGTATAACGTATAACGTATAACGTATAACGTATAACGTATAACGTATAACGTATAACATATAATGTATAACGCATATCCTAGAACTTATGCTGAATAACGTATAACGTATAGCGTATAACGTATAACGTATAACGTATAACGTATAACGTATAACGTAATACGTATAATGCATAACGTATAACGTATAACGTGTAACGTATAACGTATAACGTATAACGTATAACGTATAACGTATAACGTAGAACGTATAACGTATAACGTATTATATAACGTCTAACGTATAGTTATAACGTATACCGTATAACGTATAACGTATAACATATAATATATAACGCATATCCTAGATCTTATGCCGTATAACGTATAGTGTGCAACGTATAACGTATAACGTATAACGTATAACGTATAACGTATAACGTATAACGTATAACGTATAACGTATAACGTATAACGTATAACGTATAACGTATAACGTATAACGAATAACGTAGTACGTACAACGTATAACGTATAACGTATAACGTATAACGTATAACGTATAACGTATAACGTATAACGTATAACGTATAACGTATAACGTATAACGTATAACGTATAACGTATAACGTATAACGTATAACATATAATGTATAACGCATATCCTAGAACTTATGCTGAATAACGTATAACGTATAGCGTATAACGTATAACGTATAACGTATAACGTATAACGTATAACGTAATACGTATAATGCATAACGTATAACGTATAACGTGTAACGTATAACGTATAACGTATAACGTATAACGTATAACGTATAACGTAGAACGTATAACGTATAACGTATTATATAACGTCTAACGTATAGTTATAACGTATACCGTATAACGTATAACGTATAACATATAATATATAACGCATATCCTAGATCTTATGCCGTATAACGTATAGTGTGCAACGTATAACGTATAACGTATAACGTATAACGTATAACGTATAACGTATAACGTATAACGTATAACGAATAACGTAGTACGTATAACGTACAACGTATAACGTACAACGTATAACGTATAACGTATAACGTATAACGTATAACGTATAACGTATAACGTATAACGTATAACGTATAACGTATAACGTATAACGTATAACGTATAACGTATAACGTATAACGTATAACGTATAACGTATAACATATAATATATAACGCATATCCTAGAACTTATGCCGTATAACGTATAGTGTGCAACGTATAACGTATAACGTATAACGTATAACGTATAACGTATAGCGTATAACGTATAACGTATATCGTGTAACGTATAGCGTGTAACGTATAACGTGTAGCGTATAACGTATAACGTATAACGTATAACGTATAACGTATAACGTATAACGTATAACGTATAACGTATAACGTATAACGTATAACGTATAACGTATAACGTATAACGTATAACGTATAACGTATAACGTATAACGTATAACGTATAACGTGTAACGTATAACGTGTAACGTGTAACGTGTAACGTGTAACGTATAACGTATAACGTATAACGTATAACGTATAACGTATAACGTATAACGTATAACGTATAACGTATAACGTATAACGTATAACGTATAACGTATAACGTATAACGTATAACGTATAACGTATAACGTATAACGTATAACGTATAACATATAATGTATAACGCATATCCTAGAACTTATGCTGAATAACGTATAACGTATAGCGTATAACGTATAACGTATAACGTATAACGTATAACGTATAACGTAATACGTATAATGCATAACGTATAACGTATAACGTGTAACGTATAACGTATAACGTATAACGTATAACGTATAACGTATAACGTGGAACGTATAACGTATAACGTATTATATAACGTCTAACGTATAGTTATAACGTATACCGTATAACGTATAACGTATAACATATAATATATAACGCATATCCTAGATCTTATGCCGTATAACGTATAGTGTGCAACGTATAACGTATAACGTATAACGTATAACGTATAACGTATAACGTATAACGTATAACGTATAACGTATAACGTATAACGTATAACGTATAACGTATAACGTATAACGTATAACGTATAACGTATAACGTATAACGTATAACGTATAACGTATAACGTATAACGTATAACGTATAACGTATAACGTATAACGAATAACGTAGTACGTATAACGTACAACGTATAACGTACAACGTATAACGTACAACGTATAACGTATAACGTATAACGTATAACGTATAACGTATAACGTATAACGTATAACGTATAACGTATAACGTATAACGTATAACGTATAACGTATAACGTATAACGTATAACGTATAACGTATAACGTATAACATATAATATATAACGCATATCCTAGAACTTATGCCGTATAACGTATAGTGTGCAACGTATAACGTATAACGTACAACGTATAACGTACAACGTATAACGTACAACGTATAACGTACAACGTATAACGTATAACGTATAACGTATAACGTATAACGTATAACGTATAACGTATAACGTATAACGTATAACGTATAACGTATAACGTATAACGTATAACGTATAACGTATAACGTATAACGTATAACGTATAACGTATAACGTATAACGTATAACGTATAACGCATAACATATAATGTATAACGCATATCCTAGAACTTATGCTGAATAACGTATAACGTATAACGTATAACGTATAGTGTATAACGTATAACGTATAACGTATAGTGTATAACGTATAACGTACAAGGTATAACTTTTAACGTATAACGTATAACGTATAACGTATAACGTATAACGTATAACGTATAACGTATAACGTATAGTGTATAACGTATAACGTATAACGTATAACTTTTAACGTATAACGTATAACGTATAACGTATAACGTATAACGTAGAACGTATAACGTATAAAGTATAGCGTATAACGTATATCGTATAACGTATAACGTTTAACGTATAACGTATAACATATAATGTATAACGCATATCCTAGAACTTATGCTGAATAACGTATAACGTATAACGTATAACGTATAACGTATAACGTATAACGTATAACGTATAACGTATAACGTATAACGTATAACGTATAACGTATAACGTATAACGTATAACGTATAACGTATAACCCATAACGTATAACGGATAACGTATAACGTATAACGTATAACGTATAACGTATAACGTATAACGTATAACGTATAACGTATAACGTATAACGTATAACGTATAACGTATAACGTATAACGTATAACGTATAACGTATAACGT
This sequence comes from Ptiloglossa arizonensis, assembly GCF_051014685.1. NCBI lineage: Eukaryota > Metazoa > Arthropoda > Insecta > Hymenoptera > Colletidae > Ptiloglossa > Ptiloglossa arizonensis. The sequence goes on from NW_027479622.1 coordinate 32,233, forward strand.
ATAACGTATAACGTATAACGTATAACGTATAACGCATAACGTATAACGCATAACGTATAACGTATAACGTATAACGTATAACGTATAACGTATAACGTATAACGTATAACGTATAACGTATAACGTACAACGTATAACGTATAACGTATAACGTATAACGTATAACGTATAACGTATAACGTATATCGTATAACGTATAACGTATAACGTATAACGTATAACGTATAACGTATAACGTATAACGTATAACATATAATATATAACGCATAACCTAGTACTTATGCCGTATAACGTATAGTGTACAACGTATAACGTATAACGTATAACGTATAACGTATAACGTATAACGTATATCGTGTAACGTAGAACGTGTAACGTATAACGTATAACGTGTAACATATAACGTATAACGTACAACGTACAACGTATAACGTACAACGTATAACGTATAACGTATAACGTATAACGTATAACGTATAACGTATAACGTATAACGTATAACGTATAACGTATAACGTATAACGTATAACGTATAACGTATAACGTATAACGTATAACGTGTAACGTATAACGTATAACGTATAGCGTATAACGTATAACGTATATCGTATAACGTATAACGTTTAACGTATAACGTATAACATATAATATAATGTATAACGCATATCCTAGAACTTATGCTGAATAACGTATAACGTATAACGTATAACGTATAACGTATAACGTATAACGTATAACGTATAACGTATAACGTATAACGTATAACGTATAACGTATAACGTATAACGCATAACGTTTAACGCGTAACGTATAACGTATATCGTGTAACGTATAGCGTGTAACGTATAACGTGTAGCGTATAACGTATAACGTATAACGTATAACGTATAACGTATAACGTATAACGTATAACGTATAACGTATAACGTATAACGTATAACGTATAACGTATAACGTATAACGTATAACGTATAACGTATAACGTATAACGTATAACGTATAACGTGTAACGTATAACGTGTAACGTGTAACGTGTAACGTGTAACGTATAACGTATAACGTATAACGTATAACGTATAACGTATAACGTATAACGTATAACGTATAACGTATAACGTATAACGTATAACGTATAACGTATAACGTATAACGTATAACGTATAACGTATAACGTATAACATATAATGTATAACGCATATCCTAGAACTTATGCTGAATAACGTATAACGTATAGCGTATAACGTATAACGTATAACGTATAACGTATAACGTATAACGTAATACGTATAATGCATAACGTATAACGTATAACGTGTAACGTATAACGTATAACGTATAACGTATAACGTATAACGTATAACGTAGAACGTATAACGTATAACGTATTATATAACGTCTAACGTATAGTTATAACGTATACCGTATAACGTATAACGTATAACATATAATATATAACGCATATCCTAGATCTTATGCCGTATAACGTATAACGTATAGTGTGCAACGTATAACGTATAACGTATAACGTATAACGTATAACGTATAACGTATAACGTATAACGTATAACGTATAACGTATAACGTATAACGTATAACGTATAACGTATAACGTATAACGTATAACGTATAACGTATAACGTATAACGTATAACGTATAACGTATAACGTATAACGTATAACGTATAACGAATAACGTAGTACGTATAACGTACAACGTATAACGTACAACGTATAACGTATAACGTATAACGTATAACGTATAACGTATAACGTATAACGTATAACGTATAACGTATAACGTATAACGTATAACGTATAACGTATAACGTATAACGTATAACGTATAACGTATAACGTATAACATATAATATATAACGCATATCCTAGAACTTATGCCGTATAACGTATAGTGTGCAACGTATAACGTATAACGTATAACGTATAACGTATAACGTATAGCGTATAACGTATAACGTATATCGTGTAACGTATAACGTGTAACGTATAACGTGTAACGTATAACGTATAACGTGTAACGTATAACGTATAACGTATAACGTACAACGTATAACGTACAACGAATAACGTATAACGTATAACGTATAACGTATAACGTATAACGTATAACGTATAACGTATAACGTATAACGTATAACGTATAACGTATAACGTATAACGTATAACGTATAACGTGTAACGTATAACGTATAACGTATAGCGTATAACGTATATCGTATAACGTATAACGTATAACATATAATATAATGTATAACGCATATCCTAGAACTTATGCTGAATAACGTATAACGTATAACGTATAACGTATAACGTATAACGTATAACGTATAACGTATAACGTATAACGTATAACGTATAACGTATAACGTATAACGTGTAACGTATAACGTGTAACGTGTAACGTGTAACGTGTAACGTATAACGTATAACGTATAACGTATAACGTATAACGTATAACGTATAACGTATAACGTATAACGTATAACGTATAACGTATAACGTATAACGTATAACGTATAACGTATAACGTATAACGTATAACGTATAACATATAATGTATAACGCATATCCTAGAACTTATGCTGAATAACGTATAACGTATAGCGTATAACGTATAACGTATAACGTATAACGTATAACGTATAACGTATAACGTATAGTGTATAACGTATAACGTATAACGTATAGTGTATAACGTATAACGTATAACGTATAACTTTTAACGTATAACGTATAACGTATAACGTATAACGTATAACGTATAACGTATAGTGTATAACGTATAACGTATAACGTATAACTTTTAACGTATAACGTATAACGTATAACGTATAACGTATAACGTAGAACGTATAACGTATAAAGTATAGCGTATAACGTATATCGTATAACGTATAACGTTTAACGTATAACGTATAACATATAATGTATAACGCATATCCTAGAACTTATGCTGAATAACGTATAACGTATAACGTATAACGTATAACGTATAACGTATAACGTATAACGTATAACGTATAACGTATAACGTATAACGTATAACGTATAACGTATAACGTATAACGTATAACGTATAACCCATAACGTATAACGGATAACGTATAACGTATAACGTATAACGTATAACGTATAACGTATAACGTATAACGTATAACGTATAACGTATAACGTATAACGTATAACGTATAACGTATAACGTATAACGTATAACGTATAACGTATAACGTATAACGTATAACGTATAACGCATAACGTATAACGCATAACGTATAACGTATAACGTATAACGTATAACGTATAACGTATAACGTATAACGTATAACGTATGACGTATAACGTACAACGTATAACGTATAACGTATAACGTATAACGTATAACGTATAACGTATAACGTATAACGTATATCGTATAACGTATAACGTATAACGTATAACGTATAACGTATAACGTATAACGTATAACATATAATATATAACGCATAACCTAGTACTTATGCCGTATAACGTATAGTGTACAACGTATAACGTATAACGTATAACGTATAACGTATAACGTATAACGTATATCGTGTAACGTATAACGTGTAACGTATAACGTATAACGTGTAACGTATAACGTATAACGTACAACGTACAACGTATAACGTACAACGTATAACGTATAACGTATAACGTATAACGTATAACGTATAACGTATAACGTATAACGTATAACGTATAACGTATAACGTATAACGTATAACGTATAACGTATAACGTGTAACGTATAACGTATAACGTATATCGTGTAACGTATAGCGTGTAACGTATAACGTGTAGCGTATAACGTATAACGTATAACGTATAACGTATAACGTATAACGTATAACGTATAACGTATAACGTATAACGTATAACGTATAACGTATAACGTATAACGTATAACGTATAACGTATAACGTATAACGTATAACGTATAACGTATAACGTGTAACGTATAACGTGTAACGTGTAACGTGTAACGTGTAACGTATAACGTATAACGTATAACGTATAACGTATAACGTATAACGTATAACGTATAACGTATAACGTATAACGTATAACGTATAACGTATAACGTATAACGTATAACGTATAACGTATAACGTATAACGTATAACGTATAACATATAATGTATAACGCATATCCTAGAACTTATGCTGAATAACGTATAACGTATAGCGTATAACGTATAACGTATAACGTATAACGTATAACGTATAACGTAATACGTATAATGCATAACGTATAACGTATAACGTGTAACGTATAACGTATAACGTATAACGTATAACGTATAACGTATAACGTATAACGTATAACGTATAACGTATAACGTAGAACGTATAACGTATAACGTATTATATAACGTCTAACGTATAGTTATAACGTATACCGTATAACGTATAACGTATAACATATAATATATAACGCATATCCTAGATCTTATGCCGTATAACGTATAGTGTGCAACGTATAACGTATAACGTATAACGTATAACGTATAACGTATAACGTATAACGTATAACGTATAACGTATAACGTATAACGTATAACGTATAACGTATAACGTATAACGTATAACGTATAACGTATAACGTATAACGTATAACGTATAACGTACAACGTATAACGTATAACGTATAACGTATAACGTATAACGTATAACGTATAACGTATATCGTATAACGTATAACGTATAACGTATAACGTATAACGTATAACGTATAACGTATAACATATAATATATAACGCATAACCTAGTACTTATGCCGTATAACGTATAGTGTACAACGTATAACGTATAACGTATAACGTATAACGTATAACGTATAACGTATATCGTGTAACGTATAACGTGTAACGTATAACGTATAACGTGTAACGTATAACGTATAACGTACAACGTACAACGTATAACGTACAACGTATAACGTATAACGTATAACGTATAACGTATAACGTATAACGTATAACGTATAACGTATAACGTATAACGTATAACGTATAACGTATAACGTATAACGTATAACGTATAACGTATAACGTGTAACGTATAACGTATAACGTATAGCGTATAACGTATATCGTATAACGTATAACGTTTAACGTATAACGTATAACATATAATATAATGTATAACGCATATCCTAGAACTTATGCTGAATAACGTATAACGTATAACGTATAACGTATAACGTATAACGTATAACGTATAACGTATAACGTATAACGTATAACGTATAACGTATAACGTATAACGCATAACGTTTAACGCGTAACGTATAACGTATATCGTGTAACGTATAGCGTGTAACGTATAACGTGTAGCGTATAACGTATAACGTATAACGTATAACGTATAACGTATAACGTATAACGTATAACGTATAACGTATAACGTATAACGTATAACGTATAACGTATAACGTATAACGTATAACGTATAACGTATAACGTATAACGTATAACGTATAACGTATAACGTATAACGTGTAACGTATAACGTGTAACGTGTAACGTGTAACGTGTAACGTATAACGTATAACGTATAACGTATAACGTATAACGTATAACGTATAACGTATAACGTATAACGTATAACGTATAACGTATAACGTATAACGTATAACGTATAACGTATAACGTATAACGTATAACGTATAACATATAATGTATAACGCATATCCTAGAACTTATGCTGAATAACGTATAATGTATAGCGTATAACGTATAACGTATAACGTATAACGTATAACGTATAACGTAATACGTATAATGCATAACGTATAACGTATAACGTGTAACGTATAACGTATAACGTATAACGTATAACGTATAACGTATAACGTAGAACGTATAACGTATAACGTATTATATAACGTCTAACGTATAGTTATAACGTATACCGTATAACGTATAACGTATAACATATAATATATAACGCATATCCTAGATCTTATGCCGTATAACGTATAGTGTGCAACGTATAACGTATAACGTATAACGTATAACGTATAACGTATAACGTATAACGTATAACGTATAACGTATAACGTATAACGTATAACGTATAACGTATAACGTATAACGTATAACGTATAACGTATAACGTATAACGTATAACGTATAACGTATAACGTATAACGTATAACGTATAACGTATAACGTATAACGAATAACGTAGTACGTATAACGTACAACGTATAACGTACAACGTATAACGTATAACGTATAACGTATAACGTATAACGTATAACGTATAACGTATAACGTATAACGTATAACGTATAACGTATAACGTATAACGTATAACGTATAACGTATAACGTATAACGTATAACGTATAACATATAATATATAACGCATATCCTAGAACTTATGCCGTATAACGTATAGTGTGCAACGTATAACGTATAACGTATAACGTATAACGTATAACGTATAGCGTATAACGTATAACGTATATCGTGTAACGTATAACGTGTAACGTATAACGTGTAACGTATAACGTATAACGTGTAACGTATAACGTATAACGTATAACGTACAACGTATAACGTACAACGAATAACGTATAACGTATAACGTATAACGTATAACGTATAACGTATAACGTATAACGTATAACGTATAACGTATAACGTATAACGTATAACGTATAACGTATAACGTATAACGTGTAACGTATAACGTATAACGTATAGCGTATAACGTATATCGTATAACGTATAACGTATAACATATAATATAATGTATAACGCATATCCTAGAACTTATGCTGAATAACGTATAACGTATAACGTATAACGTATAACGTATAACCTATAACGTATAACGTATAACGTATAACGTATAACGTATAACGTATAACGTATAACGCATAACGTATAACGTGTAACGTATAACGTATATCGTGTAACGTATAACGTGTAACGTATAACGTGTAACGTATAACGTATAACGTATAACGTATAACGTATAACGTATAACGTATAACGTATAACGTATAACGTATAACTTATAACGTATAACGTATAACGTATAACGTATAACGTATAACGTATAACGTATAACGTATAACGTATAAGGTATAACGTATAACGTATAACGTATAACGTATAACGTATAACGTATAACGTATAACGTATAACGTATAACGTAATACGTATAACGTATAACGTATAACGTATAACGTATAACGTATAACGTATAACGTATAACGTATAACGTATAACGTATAACGTCTAACGTATAACGTATAACGTATAACGTATAACGTATAACGTATAACATATAATATATAACGCATATCCTAGAACTTATGCCGTATAACGTATAGTGTGCAACGTATAACGTATAACGTATAACGTATAACGTATAACGTATAACGTATAACGTATAACGTATAACGTATAACGTATAACGTATAACGTATAACGTATAACGTATAACGTATAACGTATAACGTATAACGTATAACGTATAACGTATAACGTATAACGTATAACGTATAACGTATAACGTATAACGTATAACGTATAACGTATAACGTATAACGTATAACGTATAACGTAGAACGTATAACGTACAACGTATAACGTACAACGTATAACGTACAACGTATAACGTACAACGTATAACGTATAACGTATAACGTATAACGTATAACGTATAACGTATAACGTATAACGTATAACGTATAACGTATAACGTATAACGTATAACGTATAACGTATAACGTATAACGTATAACGTATAACGTATAACGCATAACATATAATGTATAACGCATATCCTAGAACTTATGCTGAATAACGTATAACGTATAACGTATAACGTATAGTGTATAACGTATAACGTATAACGTATAGTGTATAACGTATAACGTATAACGTATAGTGTATAACGTATAACGTACAAGGTATAACTTTTAACGTATAACGTATAACGTATAACGTATAACGTATAACGTATAACGTATAGTGTATAACGTATAACGTATAACGTATAACTTTTAACGTATAACGTATAACGTATAACGTATAACGTATAACGTAGAACGTATAACGTATAAAGTATAGCGTATAACGTATATCGTATAACGTATAACGTTTAACGTATAACGTATAACATATAATGTATAACGCATATCCTAGAACTTATGCTGAATAACGTATAACGTATAACGTATAACGTATAACGTATAACGTATAACGTATAACGTATAACGTATAACGTATAACGTATAACGTATAACGTATAACGTATAACGTATAACGTATAACGTATAACGTATAACGTATAACCCATAACGTATAACGGATAACGTATAACGTATAACGTATAACGTATAACGTATAACGTATAACGTATAACGTATAACGTATAACGTATAACGTATAACGTATAACGTATAACGTATAACGTATAACGTATAACGTATAACGTATAACGTATAACGCATAACGTATAACGCATAACGTATAACGTATAACGTATAACGTATAACGTATAACGTATAACGTATAACGTATAACGTATAACGTATAACGTACAACGTATAACGTATAACGTATAACGTATAACGTATAACGTATAACGTATAACGTATATCGTATAACGTATAACGTATAACGTATAACGTATAACGTATAACGTATAACGTATAACGTATAACATATAATATATAACGCATAACCTAGTACTTATGCCGTATAACGTATAGTGTACAACGTATAACGTATAACGTATAACGTATAACGTATAACGTATAACGTATATCGTGTAACGTATAACGTGTAACGTATAACGTATAACGTGTAACGTATAACGTATAACGTACAACGTACAACGTACAACGTATAACGTACAACGTATAACGTATAACGTATAACGTATAACGTATAACGTATAACGTATAACGTATAACGTATAACGTATAACGTATAACGTATAACGTATAACGTATAACGTATAACGTGTAACGTATAACGTATAACGTATAGCGTATAACGTATATCGTATAACGTATAACGTTTAACGTATAACGTATAACATATAATATAATGTATAACGCATATCCTAGAACTTATGCTGAATAACGTATAACGTATAACGTATAACGTATAACGTACAACGTATAACGTATAACGTATAACGTATAACGTATAACGTATAACGTATAACGTATAACGTATAACGTATAACGCATAACGTTTAACGCGTAACGTATAACGTATATCGTGTAACGTATAGCGTGTAACGTATAACGTGTAGCGTATAACGTATAACGTATAACGTATAACGTATAACGTATAACGTATAACGTATAACGTATAACGTATAACGTATAACGTATAACGTATAACGTATAACGTATAACGTATAACGTATAACGTATAACGTGTAACGTATAACGTGTAACGTATAACGTGTAACGTGTAACGTGTAACGTGTAACGTATAACGTATAACGTATAACGTATAACGTATAACGTATAACGTATAACGTATAACGTATAACGTATAACGTATAACGTATAACGTATAACGTATAACGTATAACGTATAACGTATAACGTATAACGTATAACGTATAACGTATAACGTATAACGTATAACGTATAACGTATAACGTATAACGTATAACGTATAACGTATAACGCATAACATATAATGTATAACGCATATCCTAGAACTTATGCTGAATAACGTATAACGTAAAACGTATAACGTATAGTGTATAACGTATAACGTATAACGCATAGTGTATAACGTATAACGTACAAGGTATAACTTTTAACGTATAACGTATAACGTATAACGTATAACGTATAACGTATAACGTATAACGTATAGTGTATAACGTATAACGTATAACGTATAACTTTTAACGTATAACGTATAACGTATAACGTATAACGTATAACGTAGAACGTATAACGTATAAAGTATAGCGTATAACGTATATCGTATAACGTATAACGTTTAACGTATAACGTATAACATATAATGTATAACGCATATCCTAGAACTTATGCTGAATAACGTATAACGTATAACGTATAACGTATAACGTATAACGTATAACCTATAACGTATAACGTATAACGTATAACGTATACCGTATAACGTATAACGTATAACGCATAACGTATAACGGATAACGTATAACGTATAACGTATAACGTATAACGTATAACGTATAACGTATAACGTATAACGTATAACGTGTAACGTATAACGTATAACGTATAGCGTATAACGTATATCGTATAACGTATAACGTTTAACGTATAACGTATAACATATAATATAATGTATAACGCATATCCTAGAACTTATGCTGAATAACGTATAACGTATAACGTATAACGTATAACGTATAACGTATAACGTATAACGTATAACGTATAACGCATAACATATAATGTATAACGCATATCCTAGAACTTATGCTGAATAACGTATAACGTAAAACGTATAACGTATAGTGTATAACGTATAACGTATAACGCATAGTGTATAACGTATAACGTACAAGGTATAACTTTTAACGTATAACGTATAACGTATAACGTATAACGTATAACGTGTAACGTATAACGTGTAACGTGTAACGTGTAACGTGTAACGTATAACGTATAACGTATAACGTATAACGTATAACGTATAACGTATAACGTATAACGTATAACGTATAACGTATAACGTATAACGTATAACGTATAACGTATAACGTATAACGTATAACGTATAACGTATAACGTATAACGTATAACGTATAACGTATAACGTATAACGTATAACGTATAACGTATAACGTATAACGTATAACGTATAACGTATAACGTATAACGTATAACGTATAACGTATAACGTATAACGTATAACGTATAACGTATAACGTATAACGTATAACGTATAACGTATAACGTATAACGTATAACGTATAACGTATAACGTATAACGTATAACGTATAACGTATAACGTATAACGTATAACGTATAACGTATAACGTATAACGTATAACGTATAACGTATAACGTATAACGTGTAACGTATAACGTGTAACGTGTAACGTGTAACGTGTAACGTATAACGTATAACGTATATCGTATAACGTATAACGTATAACGTATAACGTATAACGTATAACGTATAACGTATAACGTATAACGTATAACGTATAACGTATAACGTATAACGTATAACGTATAACGTATAACGTATAACGTATAACGTATAACGTATAACGTATAACGTATAACGCATAACATATAATGTATAACGCATATCCTAGAACTTATGCTGAATAACGTATAACGTAAAACGTATAACGTATAGTGTATAACGTATAACGTATAACGCATAGTGTATAACGTATAACGTACAAGGTATAACTTTTAACGTATAACGTATAACGTATAACGTATAACGTATAACGTATAACGTATACCGTATAGTGTATAACGTATAACGTATAACGTATAACTTTTAACGTATAACGTATAACGTATAACGTATAACGTATAACGTAGAACGTATAACGTATAAAGTATAGCGTATAACGTATATCGTATAACGTATAACGTTTAACGTATAACGTATAACATATAATGTATAACGCATATCCTAGAACTTATGCTGAATAACGTATAACGTATAACGTATAACGTATAACGTATAACGTATAACGTATAACGTATAACGTATAACGTATAACGTATAACGTATAACGTATAACGTATAACGTATAACGTATAACGTATAACGTATAACGTATAACGTATAACCCATAACGTATAACGGATAACGTATAACGTATAACGTATAACGTATAACGTATAACGTATAACGTATAACGTATAACGTATAACGTATAACGTATAACGTATAACGTATAACGTATAACGTATAACGTATAACGTATAACGTATAACGTATAATGCATAACGTATAACGCATAACGTATAACGTATAACGTATAACGTATAACGTATAACGTATAACGTATAACGTATAACGTATAACGTATAACGTACAACGTATAACGTATAACGTATAACGTATAACGTATAACGTATAACGTATAACGTATATCGTATAACGTATAACGTATAACGTATAACGTATAACGTATAACGTATAACGTATAACATATAATATATAACGCATAACCTAGTACTTATGCCGTATAACGTATAGTGTACAACGTATAACGTATAACGTATAACGTATAACGTATAACGTATAACGTATATCGTGTAACGTATAACGTGTAACGTATAACGTATAACGTGTAACGTATAACGTATAACGTACAACGTACAACGTACAACGTATAACGTACAACGTATAACGTATAACGTATAACGTATAACGTATAACGTATAACGTATAACGTATAACGTATAACGTATAACGTATAACGTATAACGTATAACGTATAACGTATAACGTGTAACGTATAACGTATAACGTATAGCGTATAACGTATATCGTATAACGTATAACGTTTAACGTATAACGTATAACATATAATATAATGTATAACGCATATCCTAGAACTTATGCTGAATAACGTATAACGTATAACGTATAACGTATAACGTATAACGTATAACGTATAACGTATAACGTATAACGTATAACGTATAACGTATAACGTATAACGTATAACGTATAACGCATAACGTTTAACGCGTAACGTATAACGTATATCGTGTAACGTATAGCGTGTAACGTATAACGTGTAGCGTATAACGTATAACGTATAACGTATAACGTATAACGTATAACGTATAACGTATAACGTATAACGTATAACGTATAACGTATAACGTATAACGTATAACGTATAACGTATAACGTATAACGTATAACGTATAACGTGTAACGTATAACGTGTAACGTATAACGTGTAACGTGTAACGTGTAACGTGTAACGTATAACGTATAACGTATAACGTATAACGTATAACGTATAACGTATAACGTATAACGTATAACGTATAACATATAATGTATAACGCATATCCTAGAACTTATGCTGAATAACGTATAATGTATAGCGTATAACGTATAACGTATAACGTATAACGTATAACGTATAACGTAATACGTATAATGCATAACGTATAACGTATAACGTGTAACGTATAACGTATAACGTATAACGTATAACGTATAACGTATAACGTAGAACGTATAACGTATAACGTATTATATAACGTCTAACGTATAGTTATAACGTATACCGTATAACGTATAACGTATAACATATAATATATAACGCATATCCTAGATCTTATGCCGTATAACGTATAGTGTGCAACGTATAACGTATAACGTATAACGTATAACGTATAACGTATAACGTATAACGTATAACGTATAACGTATAACGTATAACGTATAACGTATAACGTATAACGTATAACGTATAACGTATAACGTATAACGTATAACGTATAACGTATAACGTATAACGTATAACGTATAACGTATAACGTATAACGTATAACGAATAACGTAGTACGTATAACGTACAACGTATAACGTACAACGTATAACGTATAACGTATAACGTATAACGTATAACGTATAACGTATAACGTATAACGTATAACGTATAACGTATAACGTATAACGTATAACGTATAACGTATAACGTATAACGTATAACGTATAACGTATAACATATAATATATAACGCATATCCTAGAACTTATGCCGTATAACGTATAGTGTGCAACGTATAACGTATAACGTATAACGTATAACGTATAACGTATAGCGTATAACGTATAACGTATATCGTGTAACGTATAACGTGTAACGTATAACGTGTAACGTATAACGTATAACGTGTAACGTATAACGTATAACGTATAACGTACAACGTATAACGTACAACGAATAACGTATAACGTATAACGTATAACGTATAACGTATAACGTATAACGTATAACGTATAACGTATAACGTATAACGTATAACGTATAACGTATAACGTATAACGTATAACGTGTAACGTATAACGTATAACGTATAGCGTATAACGTATATCGTATAACGTATAACGTATAACATATAATATAATGTATAACGCATATCCTAGAACTTATGCTGAATAACGTATAACGTATAACGTATAACGTATAACGTATAACCTATAACGTATAACGTATAACGTATAACGTATAACGTATAACGTATAACGTATAACGCATAACGTATAACGTGTAACGTATAACGTATATCGTGTAACGTATAACGTGTAACGTATAACGTGTAACGTATAACGTATAACGTATAACGTATAACGTATAACGTATAACGTATAACGTATAACGTATAACGTATAACTTATAACGTATAACGTATAACGTATAACGTATAACGTATAACGTATAACGTATAACGTATAACGTATAAGGTATAACGTATAACGTATAACGTATAACGTATAACGTATAACGTATAACGTATAACGTATAACGTATAACGTAATACGTATAACGTATAACGTATAACGTATAACGTATAACGTATAACGTATAACGTATAACGTATAACGTATAACGTATAACGTCTAACGTATAACGTATAACGTATAACGTATAACGTATAACGTATAACATATAATATATAACGCATATCCTAGAACTTATGCCGTATAACGTATAGTGTGCAACGTATAACGTATAACGTATAACGTATAACGTATAACGTATAACGTATAACGTATAACGTATAACGTATAACGTATAACGTATAACGTATAACGTATAACGTATAACGTATAACGTATAACGTATAACGTATAACGTATAACGTATAACGTATAACGTATAACGTATAACGTATAACGTATAACGTATAACGTATAACGTATAACGTATAACGTAGAACGTATAACGTACAACGTATAACGTACAACGTATAACGTACAACGTATAACGTACAACGTATAACGTATAACGTATAACGTATAACGTATAACGTATAACGTATAACGTATAACGTATAACGTATAACGTATAACGTATAACGTATAACGTATAACGTATAACGTATAACGTATAACGTATAACGTATAACGCATAACATATAATGTATAACGCATATCCTAGAACTTATGCTGAATAACGTATAACGTATAACGTATAACGTATAGTGTATAACGTATAACGTATAACGTATAGTGTATAACGTATAACGTATAACGTATAGTGTATAACGTATAACGTACAAGGTATAACTTTTAACGTATAACGTATAACGTATAACGTATAACGTATAACGTATAACGTATAGTGTATAACGTATAACGTATAACGTATAACTTTTAACGTATAACGTATAACGTATAACGTATAACGTATAACGTAGAACGTATAACGTATAAAGTATAGCGTATAACGTATATCGTATAACGTATAACGTTTAACGTATAACGTATAACATATAATGTATAACGCATATCCTAGAACTTATGCTGAATAACGTATAACGTATAACGTATAACGTATAACGTATAACGTATAACGTATAACGTATAACGTATAACGTATAACGTATAACGTATAACGTATAACGTATAACGTATAACGTATAACGTATAACGTATAACGTATAACCCATAACGTATAACGGATAACGTATAACGTATAACGTATAACGTATAACGTATAACGTATAACGTATAACGTATAACGTATAACGTATAACGTATAACGTATAACGTATAACGTATAACGTATAACGTATAACGTATAACGTATAACGTATAACGTATAACGCATAACGTATAACGCATAACGTATAACGTATAACGTATAACGTATAACGTATAACGTATAACGTATAACGTATAACGTATAACGTATAACGTATAACGTATAACGTACAACGTATAACGTATAACGTATAACGTATAACGTATAACGTATAACGTATAACGTATATCGTATAACGTATAACGTATAACGTATAACGTATAACGTATAACGTATAACGTATAACGTATAACATATAATATATAACGCATAACCTAGTACTTATGCCGTATAACGTATAGTGTACAACGTATAACGTATAACGTATAACGTATAACGTATAACGTATAACGTATATCGTGTAACGTATAACGTGTAACGTATAACGTATAACGTGTAACGTATAACGTATAACGTACAACGTACAACGTACAACGTATAACGTACAACGTATAACGTATAACGTATAACGTATAACGTATAACGTATAACGTATAACGTATAACGTATAACGTATAACGTATAACGTATAACGTATAACGTATAACGTATAACGTGTAACGTATAACGTATAACGTATAGCGTATAACGTATATCGTATAACGTATAACGTTTAACGTATAACGTATAACATATAATATAATGTATAACGCATATCCTAGAACTTATGCTGAATAACGTATAACGTATAACGTATAACGTATAACGTACAACGTATAACGTATAACGTATAACGTATAACGTATAACGTATAACGTATAACGTATAACGTATAACGTATAACGCATAACGTTTAACGCGTAACGTATAACGTATATCGTGTAACGTATAGCGTGTAACGTATAACGTGTAGCGTATAACGTATAACGTATAACGTATAACGTATAACGTATAACGTATAACGTATAACGTATAACGTATAACGTATAACGTATAACGTATAACGTATAACGTATAACGTATAACGTATAACGTATAACGTGTAACGTATAACGTGTAACGTATAACGTGTAACGTGTAACGTGTAACGTGTAACGTATAACGTATAACGTATAACGTATAACGTATAACGTATAACGTATAACGTATAACGTATAACGTATAACGTATAACGTATAACGTATAACGTATAACGTATAACGTATAACGTATAACGTATAACGTATAACGTATAACGTATAACGTATAACGTATAACGTATAACGTATAACGTATAACGTATAACGCATAACATATAATGTATAACGCATATCCTAGAACTTATGCTGAATAACGTATAACGTAAAACGTATAACGTATAGTGTATAACGTATAACGTATAACGCATAGTGTATAACGTATAACGTACAAGGTATAACTTTTAACGTATAACGTATAACGTATAACGTATAACGTATAACGTATAACGTATAACGTATAGTGTATAACGTATAACGTATAACGTATAACTTTTAACGTATAACGTATAACGTATAACGTATAACGTATAACGTAGAACGTATAACGTATAAAGTATAGCGTATAACGTATATCGTATAACGTATAACGTTTAACGTATAACGTATAACATATAATGTATAACGCATATCCTAGAACTTATGCTGAATAACGTATAACGTATAACGTATAACGTATAACGTATAACGTATAACCTATAACGTATAACGTATAACGTATAACGTATACCGTATAACGTATAACGTATAACGCATAACGTATAACGGATAACGTATAACGTATAACGTATAACGTATAACGTATAACGTATAACGTATAACGTATAACGTATAACGTGTAACGTATAACGTATAACGTATAGCGTATAACGTATATCGTATAACGTATAACGTTTAACGTATAACGTATAACATATAATATAATGTATAACGCATATCCTAGAACTTATGCTGAATAACGTATAACGTATAACGTATAACGTATAACGTATAACGTATAACGTATAACGTATAACGTATAACGCATAACATATAATGTATAACGCATATCCTAGAACTTATGCTGAATAACGTATAACGTAAAACGTATAACGTATAGTGTATAACGTATAACGTATAACGCATAGTGTATAACGTATAACGTACAAGGTATAACTTTTAACGTATAACGTATAACGTATAACGTATAACGTATAACGTGTAACGTATAACGTGTAACGTGTAACGTGTAACGTGTAACGTATAACGTATAACGTATAACGTATAACGTATAACGTATAACGTATAACGTATAACGTATAACGTATAACGTATAACGTATAACGTATAACGTATAACGTATAACGTATAACGTATAACGTATAACGTATAACGTATAACGTATAACGTATAACGTATAACGTATAACGTATAACGTATAACGTATAACGTATAACGTATAACGTATAACGTATAACGTATAACGTATAACGTATAACGTATAACGTATAACGTATAACGTATAACGTATAACGTATAACGTATAACGTATAACGTATAACGTATAACGTATAACGTATAACGTATAACGTATAACGTATAACGTATAACGTATAACGTATAACGTATAACGTATAACGTATAACGTATAACGTATAACGTATAACGTGTAACGTATAACGTGTAACGTGTAACGTGTAACGTGTAACGTATAACGTATAACGTATATCGTATAACGTATAACGTATAACGTATAACGTATAACGTATAACGTATAACGTATAACGTATAACGTATAACGTATAACGTATAACGTATAACGTATAACGTATAACGTATAACGTATAACGTATAACGTATAACGTATAACGTATAACGTATAACGCATAACATATAATGTATAACGCATATCCTAGAACTTATGCTGAATAACGTATAACGTAAAACGTATAACGTATAGTGTATAACGTATAACGTATAACGCATAGTGTATAACGTATAACGTACAAGGTATAACTTTTAACGTATAACGTATAACGTATAACGTATAACGTATAACGTATAACGTATACCGTATAGTGTATAACGTATAACGTATAACGTATAACTTTTAACGTATAACGTATAACGTATAACGTATAACGTATAACGTAGAACGTATAACGTATAAAGTATAGCGTATAACGTATATCGTATAACGTATAACGTTTAACGTATAACGTATAACATATAATGTATAACGCATATCCTAGAACTTATGCTGAATAACGTATAACGTATAACGTATAACGTATAACGTATAACGTATAACGTATAACGTATAACGTATAACGTATAACGTATAACGTATAACGTATAACGTATAACGTATAACGTATAACGTATAACGTATAACGTATAACGTATAACCCATAACGTATAACGGATAACGTATAACGTATAACGTATAACGTATAACGTATAACGTATAACGTATAACGTATAACGTATAACGTATAACGTATAACGTATAACGTATAACGTATAACGTATAACGTATAACGTATAACGTATAACGTATAATGCATAACGTATAACGCATAACGTATAACGTATAACGTATAACGTATAACGTATAACGTATAACGTATAACGTATAACGTATAACGTATAACGTACAACGTATAACGTATAACGTATAACGTATAACGTATAACGTATAACGTATAACGTATATCGTATAACGTATAACGTATAACGTATAACGTATAACGTATAACGTATAACGTATAACATATAATATATAACGCATAACCTAGTACTTATGCCGTATAACGTATAGTGTACAACGTATAACGTATAACGTATAACGTATAACGTATAACGTATAACGTATATCGTGTAACGTATAACGTGTAACGTATAACGTATAACGTGTAACGTATAACGTATAACGTACAACGTACAACGTACAACGTATAACGTACAACGTATAACGTATAACGTATAACGTATAACGTATAACGTATAACGTATAACGTATAACGTATAACGTATAACGTATAACGTATAACGTATAACGTATAACGTATAACGTGTAACGTATAACGTATAACGTATAGCGTATAACGTATATCGTATAACGTATAACGTTTAACGTATAACGTATAACATATAATATAATGTATAACGCATATCCTAGAACTTATGCTGAATAACGTATAACGTATAACGTATAACGTATAACGTATAACGTATAACGTATAACGTATAACGTATAACGTATAACGTATAACGTATAACGTATAACGTATAACGTATAACGCATAACGTTTAACGCGTAACGTATAACGTATATCGTGTAACGTATAGCGTGTAACGTATAACGTGTAGCGTATAACGTATAACGTATAACGTATAACGTATAACGTATAACGTATAACGTATAACGTATAACGTATAACGTATAACGTATAACGTATAACGTATAACGTATAACGTATAACGTATAACGTATAACGTATAACGTGTAACGTATAACGTGTAACGTATAACGTGTAACGTGTAACGTGTAACGTGTAACGTATAACGTATAACGTATAACGTATAACGTATAACGTATAACGTATAACGTATAACGTATAACGTATAACGTATAACGTATAACGTATAACGTATAACGTATAACGTATAACGTATAACGTATAACGTATAACGTATAACGTGTAACGTGTAACGTGTAACGTATAACGTATAACGTATAACGTATAACGTATAACGTATAACGTATAACGTATAACGTATAACGTATAACGCATAACATATAATGTATAACGCATATCCTAGAACTTATGCTGAATAACGTATAACGTATAACGTATAACGTATAGTGTATAACGTATAACGTATAACGTATAGTGTATAACGTATAACGTATAACGTATAACGTATAACGTATAACGTATAACGTATAACATATAATATATAACGCATAACCTAGTACTCATGCCGTATAACGTATAGTGTACAACGTATAACGTATAACGTATAACGTATAACGTATAACGTATAACTTTTAACGTATAACGTATAACGTATAACGTATAACGTATAACGTAGAACGTATAACGTATAAAGTATAGCGTATAACGTATATCGTATAACGTATAACGTTTAACGTATAACGTATAACATATAATGTATAACGCATATCCTAGAACTTATGCTGAATAACGTATAACGTATAACGTATAACGTATAACGTATAACGTATAACCTATAACGTATAACGTATAACGTATAACGTATACCGTATAACGTATAACGTATAACGCATAACGTATAACGGATAACGTATAACGTATAACGTATAACGTATAACGTATAACGTATAACGTATAACGTATAACGTATAACGTGTAACGTATAACGTATAACGTATAGCGTATAACGTATATCGTATAACGTATAACGTTTAACGTATATCGTATAACGTATAACGTTTAACGTATAACGTATAACATATAATATAATGTATAACGCATATCCTAGAACTTATGCTGAATAACGTATAACGTATAACGTATAACGTATAACGTATAACGTATAACGTATAACGTATAACGTATAACGTATAACGTATAACGCATAACGTATAACGGATAACGTATAACGTATAACGTATACCGTATAACGTATAACGTATAACGCATAACGTATAACGGATAACGTATAACGTATAACGTATAACGTGTAACGTATAACGTGTAACGTATAACGTGTAACGTGTAACGTGTAACGTGTAACGTATAACGTATAACGTATAACGTATAACGTATAACGTATAACGTATAACGTATAACGTATAACGTATAACGTATAACGTATAACGTATAACGTATAACGTATAACGTATAACGTATAACGTATAACGTATAACGTATAACGTATAACGTATAACGTATAACGTATAACGTATAACGTATAACGCATAACATATAATGTATAACGCATATCCTAGAACTTATGCTGAATAACGTATAACGTATAACGTATAACGTATAGTGTATAACGTATAACGTATAACGTATAGTGTATAACGTATAACGTATAACGTATAACGTATAACGTATAACGTATAACGTATAACATATAATATATAACGCATAACCTAGTACTCATGCCGTATAACGTATAGTGTACAACGTATAACGTATAACGTATAACGTATAACGTATAACGTATAACTTTTAACGTATAACGTATAACGTATAACGTATAACGTATAACGTAGAACGTATAACGTATAAAGTATAGCGTATAACGTATATCGTATAACGTATAACGTTTAACGTATAACGTATAACATATAATGTATAACGCATATCCTAGAACTTATGCTGAATAACGTATAACGTATAACGTATAACGTATAACGTATAACGTATAACCTATAACGTATAACGTATAACGTATAACGTATACCGTATAACGTATAACGTATAACGCATAACGTATAACGGATAACGTATAACGTATAACGTATAACGTATAACGTATAACGTATAACGTATAACGTATAACGTATAACGTATAACGTGTAACGTATAACGTATAACGTATAGCGTATAACGTATATCGTATAACGTATAACGTTTAACGTATATCGTATAACGTATAACGTTTAACGTATAACGTATAACATATAATATAATGTATAACGCATATCCTAGAACTTATGCTGAATAACGTATAACGTATAACGTATAACGTATAACGTATAACGTATAACGTATAACGTATAACGTATAACGTATAACGTATAACGTATAACGCATAACGTATAACGGATAACGTATAACGTATAACGTATAACGTATAACGTATAACGTATAACGTATAACGTATAACGTATAACGTATAACGTATAACGTATAACGTATAACGTATAACGTATAACGTATAACGTATAACGTATAACGTATAACGTATAACGTATAACGCATAACGTATAACGCATAACGTATAACGTATAACGTATAACGTATAACGTATAACGTATAACGTATAACGTATAACGTATAACGTATAACGTATATCGTATAACGTATAACGTATAACGTATAACGTATAACGTATAACGTATAACGTATAACGTATAACATATAATATATAACGCATAACCTAGTACTCATGCCGTATAACGTATAGTGTACAACGTATAACGTATAACGTATAACGTATAACGTATAACGTATAACGTATATCGTGTAACGTATAACGTGTAACGTATAACGTATAACGTGTAACGTATAACGTATAACGTACAACGTACAACGTATAACGTACAACGTATAACGTATAACGTATAACGTATAACGTATAACGTATAACGTATAACGTATAACGTATAACGTATAACGTATAACGTATAACGTATAACGTATAACGTATAACGTGTGACGTATAACGTATAACGTATAGCGTATAACGTATATCGTATAACGTATAACGTTTAACGTATAACGTATAACATATAATATAATGTATAACGCATATCCTAGAACTTATGCTGAATAACGTATAACGTATAACGTATAACGTATAACGTATAACGTATAACGTATAACGTATAACGTATAACGTATAACGTATAACGTATAACGTATAACGTATAACGTATAACGTATAACGTATAACGTATAACGTATAACGTATAACGTATAACGTATAACGTATAACGCATAACGTTTAACGCGTAACGTATAACGTATATCGTGTAACGTATAGCGTGTAACGTATAACGTGTAGCGTATAACGTATAACGTATAACGTATAACGTATAACGTATAACGTATAACGTATAACGTATAACGTATAACGTATAACGTATAACGTATAACGTATAACGTATAACGTATAACGTATAACGTATAACGTATAACGTATAACGTGTAACGTATAACGTATAACGTATAGCGTATAACGTATAACGTATAACGTATAACGTATAACGTATAACGTATAACGTATAACGTATAACGTATAACGTATAACGTATAACGTATAACGTATAACGTATAACGTATAACGTATAACGTATAACGTATAACGTATAACGTATAACGTATAACGCATAACATATAATGTATAACGCATATCCTAGAACTTATGCTGAATAACGTATAACGTATAACGTATAACGTATAGTGTATAACGTATAACGTATAACGTATAGTGTATAACGTATAACGTATAACGTATAGTGTATAACGTATAACGTACAAGGTATAACTTTTAACGTATAACGTATAACGTATAACGTATAACGTATAACGTATAACGTATAACGTATAGTGTATAACGTATAACGTATAACGTATAACTTTTAACGTATAACGTATAACGTATAACGTATAACGTATAACGTAGAACGTATAACGTATAAAGTATAGCGTATAACGTATATCGTATAACGTATAACGTTTAACGTATAACGTATAACATATAATGTATAACGCATATCCTAGAACTTATGCTGAATAACGTATAACGTATAACGTATAACGTATAACGTATAACGTATAACCTATAACGTATAACGTATAACGTATAACGTATAACGTATAACGTATAACGTATAACGCATAACGTATAACGGATAACGTATAACGTATAACGTATAACGTATAACGTATAACGTATAACGTATAACGTATAACGTATAACGTGTAACGTATAACGTATAACGTATAGCGTATAACGTATATCGTATAACGTATAACGTTTAACGTATAACGTATAACATATAATATAATGTATAACGCATATCCTAGAACTTATGCTGAATAACGTATAACGTATAACGTATAACGTATAACGTATAACGTATAACGTATAACGTATAACGTATAACGTATAACGTATAACGTATAACGTATAACGCATAACGTATAACGGATAACGTATAACGTATAACGTATAACGTATAACGTATAACGTATAACGTATAACGTATAACGTATAACGTATAACGTATAACGTATAACGTATAACGTATAACGTATAACGTATAACGTATAACGTATAACGTATAACGTATAACGCATAACGTATAACGCATAACGTATAACGTATAACGTATAACGTATAACGTATAACGTATAACGTATAACGCATAACGTATAACGTATAACGTATAACGTATAACGTATAACGTATAACGTATAACGTATAACGTATAACGTATAACGTATAACGTATATCGTATAACGTATAACGTATAACGTATAACGTGTAACGTATAACGTGTAACGTGTAACGTGTAACGTGTAACGTATAACGTATAACGTATAACGTATAACGTATAACGTATAACGTATAACGTATAACGTATAACGTATAACGTATAACGTATAACGTATAACGTATAACGTATAACGTATAACGTATAACGTATAACGTATAACGTATAACGTATAACGTATAACGTATAACGTATAACGTAT
This sequence comes from Ptiloglossa arizonensis, assembly GCF_051014685.1. Classification (NCBI taxonomy): domain Eukaryota; kingdom Metazoa; phylum Arthropoda; class Insecta; order Hymenoptera; family Colletidae; genus Ptiloglossa; species Ptiloglossa arizonensis. The sequence continues at coordinate 57,484 of NW_027479622.1, forward strand.
AACGTATAACGTATAACGTATAACGTATAACGTATAACGTATAACGTATAACGCATAACATATAATGTATAACGCATATCCTAGAACTTATGCTGAATAACGTATAACGTATAACGTATAACGTATAACGTATAGTGTATAACGTATAACGTATAACGTATAGTGTATAACGTATAACGTACAAGGTATAACTTTTAACGTATAACGTATAACGTATAACGTATAACGTATAACGTATAACGTATAACGTATAGTGTATAACGTATAACGTATAACGTATAACTTTTAACGTATAACGTATAACGTATAACGTATAACGTATAACGTAGAACGTATAACGTATAAAGTATAGCGTATAACGTATATCGTATAACGTATAACGTTTAACGTATAACGTATAACATATAATGTATAACGCATATCCTAGAACTTATGCTGAATAACGTATAACGTATAACGTATAACGTATAACGTATAACGTATAACGTATAACGTATAACGTATAACGTATAACGTATAACGTATAACGTATAACGTATAACGTATAACGTATAACGTATCACGCATAACGTATAACGGACAACGTTTAACGTATAACGTATAACGTATAACGTATAACGTATAACGTATAACGTATAACGTATAACGTGTAACGTATAACGTATAACGTATAGCGTATAACGTATATCGTATAACGTATAACGTTTAACGTATAACGTATAACATATAATATAATGTATAACGCATATCCTAGAACTTATGCTGAATAACGTATAACGTATAACGTATAACGTATAACGTATAACGTATAACGTATAACGTATAACGTATAACGTATAACGCATAACGTATAACGCGTAACGTATAACGTATATCGTGTAACGTATAGCGTGTAACGTATAACGTGTAGCGTATAACGTATAACGTATAACGTATAACGTATAACGTATAACGTATAACGTATAACGTATAACGTATAACGTATAACGTATAACGTATAACGTATAACGTATAACGTATAACGTATAACGTATAACGTATAACGTATAACGTATAACGTATAACGTATAACGTATAACGCATAACGTATAACGGATAACGTATAACGGATAACGTATAACGTATAACGTATAACGTATAACGTATAACGTATAACGTATAACGTATAACGTATAACGTATAACGTATAACGTATAACGTATAACGTATAACGTATAACGTATAACGTATAACGTATAACGTATAACGTATAACGCATAACGTATAACGCATAACGTATAACGTATAACGTATAACGTATAACGTATAACGTATAACGTATAACGCATAACGTATAACGTATAACGTATAACGTATAACGTATAACGTATAACGTATAACGTATAACGTATAACGTATAACGTATAACGTATATCGTATAACGTATAACGTATAACGTATAACGTGTAACGTATAACGTGTAACGTGTAACGTGTAACGTGTAACGTATAACGTATAACGTATAACGTATAACGTATAACGTATAACGTATAACGTATAACGTATAACGTATAACGTATAACGTATAACGTATAACGTATAACGTATAACGTATAACGTATAACGTATAACGTATAACGTATAACGTATAACGTATAACGTATAACGTATAACGTATAACGTATAACGTATAACGTATAACGTATAACGTATAACGTATAACGTATAACGCATAACATATAATGTATAACGCATATCCTAGAACTTATGCTGAATAACGTATAACGTATAACGTATAACGTATAACGTATAGTGTATAACGTATAACGTATAACGTATAGTGTATAACGTATAACGTACAAGGTATAACTTTTAACGTATAACGTATAACGTATAACGTATAACGTATAACGTATAACGTATAACGTATAGTGTATAACGTATAACGTATAACGTATAACTTTTAACGTATAACGTATAACGTATAACGTATAACGTATAACGTAGAACGTATAACGTATAAAGTATAGCGTATAACGTATATCGTATAACGTATAACGTTTAACGTATAACGTATAACATATAATGTATAACGCATATCCTAGAACTTATGCTGAATAACGTATAACGTATAACGTATAACGTATAACGTATAACGTATAACGTATAACGTATAACGTATAACGTATAACGTATAACGTATAACGTATAACGTATAACGTATAACGTATAACGTATCACGCATAACGTATAACGGACAACGTTTAACGTATAACGTATAACGTATAACGTATAACGTATAACGTATAACGTATAACGTATAACGTGTAACGTATAACGTATAACGTATAGCGTATAACGTATATCGTATAACGTATAACGTTTAACGTATAACGTATAACATATAATATAATGTATAACGCATATCCTAGAACTTATGCTGAATAACGTATAACGTATAACGTATAACGTATAACGTATAACGTATAACGTATAACGTATAACGTATAACGTATAACGCATAACGTATAACGCGTAACGTATAACGTATATCGTGTAACGTATAGCGTGTAACGTATAACGTGTAGCGTATAACGTATAACGTATAACGTATAACGTATAACGTATAACGTATAACGTATAACGTATAACGTATAACGTATAACGTATAACGTATAACGTATAACGTATAACGTATAACGTATAACGTATAACGTATAACGTATAACGTATAACGTATAACGTATAACGTGTAACGTGTAACGTGTAACGTGTAACGTATAACGTGTAACGTATAACGTATAACGTATAACGTATAACGTATAACGTATAACTTATAACGTATAACGTATAACGTATAACGTATAACGTATAACGTATAACGTATAACGTATAACGTATAACGTATAACGTATAACGTATAACGTATAACGTATAACGTATAACGTATAACGTATAACGTATAACGTATAACGTATAACGTATAACGTATAACGTATAACGTATAACGTATAACGTATAACGTATAACGTATAACGTATAACGTATAACGTATAACGTATAACGTATAACGTATAACGTGTAACGTATAACGTATAACGTATAGCGTATAACGTATATCGTATAACGTATAACGTGTAACGTATAACGTATAACGTGTAACGTATAACGTATAACGTATAACGTACAACGTATAACGTACAACGTACAACGTATAACGTATAACGTATAACGTATAACGTATAACGTATAACGTATAACGTATAACGTATAACGTATAACGTATAACGTATAACGTATAACGTATAACGTATAACGTGTAACGTATAACGTATAACGTATAGCGTATAACGTATATCGTATAACGTATAACGTTTAACGTATAACGTATAACATATAATATAATGTATAACGCATATCCTAGAACTTATGCTGAATAACGTATAACGTATAACGTATAACGTATAACGTATAACGTATAACGTATAACGTATAACGTATAACGTATAACGTGTAACGTATAACGTGTAACGTATAACGTATAACGTATAGCGTATAACGTATAACGTATAACGTATAACGTATAACGTATAACGTATAACGTATAACGTATAACGTATAACGTATAACGTATAACGTATAACGTATAACGTATAACGTATAACGTATAACGTATAACGTATAACGTATAACGTATAACGTATAACGCATAACATATAATGTATAACGCATATCCTAGAACTTATGCTGAATAACGTATAACGTATAACGTATAACGTATAGTGTATAACGTATAACGTATAACGTATAGTGTATAACGTATAACGTATAACGTATAGTGTATAACGTATAACGTACAAGGTATAACTTTTAACGTATAACGTATAACGTATAACGTATAACGTATAACGTATAACGTATAACGTATAGTGTATAACGTATAACGTATAACGTATAACTTTTAACGTATAACGTATAACGTATAACGTATAACGTATAACGTAGAACGTATAACGTATAAAGTATAGCGTATAACGTATATCGTATAACGTATAACGTTTAACGTATAACGTATAACATATAATGTATAACGCATATCCTAGAACTTATGCTGAATAACGTATAACGTATAACGTATAACGTTTAACGTATAACGTATAACATATAATATAATGTATAACGCATATCCTAGAACTTATGCTGAATAACGTATAACGTATAACGTATAACGTATAACGTATAACGTATAACGTATAACGTATAACGTATAACGTATAACGCATAACATATAATGTATAACGCATATCCTAGAACTTATGCTGAATAACGTATAACGTATAACGTATAACGTATAGTGTATAACGTATAACGTATAACGTATAGTGTATAACGTATAACGTACAAGGTATAACTTTTAACGTATAACGTATAACGTATAACGTATAACGTATAACGTATAACGTATAACGTATAACGTATAACGTATAACGTATAACGTATAACGTATAACGTATAACGTATAACGTATAACGCATAACGTTTAACGCGTAACGTATAACGTATATCGTGTAACGTATAGCGTGTAACGTATAACGTGTAGCGTATAACGTATAACGTATAACGTATAACGTATAACGTATAACGTATAACGTATAACGTATAACGTATAACGTATAACGTATAACGTATAACGTATAACGTATAACGTATAACGTATAACGTATAACGTATAACGTATAACGTATAACGTGTAACGTATAACGTATAACGTATAGCGTATAACGTATAACGTATAACGTATAACGTATAACGTATAACGTATAACGTATAACGTATAACGTATAACGTATAACGTATAACGTATAACGTATAACGTATAACGTATAACGTATAACGTATAACGTATAACGTATAACGTATAACGTATAACGTATAACGCATAACATATAATGTATAACGCATATCCTAGAACTTATGCTGAATAACGTATAACGTATAACGTATAACGTATAGTGTATAACGTATAACGTATAACGTATAGTGTATAACGTATAACGTATAACGTATAGTGTATAACGTATAACGTACAAGGTATAACTTTTAACGTATAACGTATAACGTATAACGTATAACGTATAACGTATAACGTATAACGTATAGTGTATAACGTATAACGTATAACGTATAACTTTTAACGTATAACGTATAACGTATAACGTATAACGTATAACGTAGAACGTATAACGTATAAAGTATAGCGTATAACGTATATCGTATAACGTATAACGTTTAACGTATAACGTATAACATATAATGTATAACGCATATCCTAGAACTTATGCTGAATAACGTATAACGTATAACGTATAACGTTTAACGTATAACGTATAACATATAATATAATGTATAACGCATATCCTAGAACTTATGCTGAATAACGTATAACGTATAACGTATAACGTATAGTGTATAACGTATAACGTATAACGTATAGTGTATAACGTATAACGTACAAGGTATAACTTTTAACGTATAACGTATAACGTATAACGTATAACGTATAACGTATAACGTATAGTGTATAACGTATAACGTATAACGTATAACTTTTAACGTATAACGTATAACGTATAACGTATAACGTATAACGTAGAACGTATAACGTATAAAGTATAGCGTATAACGTATATCGTATAACGTATAACGTTTAACGTATAACGTATAACATATAATGTATAACGCATATCCTAGAACTTATGCTGAATAACGTATAACGTATAACGCATAACGTATAACGTATAACGTATAACGTATAACGTATAACGTATAACGTATAACGTATAACGTATAACGTATAACGTATAACGTATAACGTATAACGTATAACCCATAACGTATAACGGATAACGTATAACGTATAACGTATAACGTATAACGTATAACGTATAACGTATAACGTATAACGTATAACGTATAACGTATAACGTATAACGTATAACGTATAACGTATAACGTATAACGTATAACGTATAACGTATAACGTATAACGCATAACGTATAACGCATAACGTATAACGTATAACGTATAACGTATAACGTATAACGTATAACGTATAACGTATAATGTATAACGTATAACGTACAACGTATAACGTATAACGTATAACGTATAACGTATAACGTATAACGTATAACGTATATCGTATAACGTATAACGTATAACGTATAACGTATAACGTATAACGTATAACGTATAACATATAATATATAACGCATAACCTAGTACTTATGCCGTATAACGTATAGTGTACAACGTATAACGTATAACGTATAACGTATAACGTATAACGTATAACGTATATCGTGTAACGTATAACGTGTAACGTATAACGTATAACGTGTAACGTATAACGTATAACGTACAACGTACAACGTACAACGTATAACGTACAACGTATAACGTATAACGTATAACGTATAACGTATAACGTATAACGTATAACGTATAACGTATAACGTATAACGTATAACGTATAACGTATAACGTATAACGTATAACGTGTAACGTATAACGTATAACGTATAGCGTATAACGTATATCGTATAACGTATAACGTTTAACGTATAACGTATAACATATAATATAATGTATAACGCATATCCTAGAACTTATGCTGAATAACGTATAACGTATAACGTATAACGTATAACGTATAACGTATAACGTATAACGTATAACGTATAACGTATAACGTATAACGTATAACGTATAACGTATAACGTATAACGCATAACGTTTAACGCGTAACGTATAACGTATATCGTGTAACGTATAGCGTGTAACGTATAACGTGTAGCGTATAACGTATAACGTATAACGTATAACGTATAACGTATAACGTATAACGTATAACGTATAACGTATAACGTATAACGTATAACGTATAACGTATAACGTATAACGTATAACGTGTAACGTATAACGTGTAACGTATAACGTGTAACGTGTAACGTGTAACGTGTAACGTATAACGTATAACGTATAACGTATAACGTATAACGTATAACGTATAACGTATAACGTATAACGTATAACGTATAACGTATAACGTATAACGTATAACGTATAACGTATAACGTATAACGTATAACGTATAACGTATAACGTATAACGTATAACGTATAACGTATAACGTATAACGTATAACGTATAACGTATAACGCATAACATATAATGTATAACGCATATCCTAGAACTTATGCTGAATAACGTATAACGTATAACGTATAACGTATAGTGTATAACGTATAACGTATAACGTATAGTGTATAACGTATAACGTATAACGTATAACGTATAACGTATAACGTATAACGTATAACATATAATATATAACGCATAACCTAGTACTCATGCCGTATAACGTATAGTGTACAACGTATAACGTATAACGTATAACGTATAACGTATAACGTATAACTTTTAACGTATAACGTATAACGTATAACGTATAACGTATAACGTAGAACGTATAACGTATAAAGTATAGCGTATAACGTATATCGTATAACGTATAACGTTTAACGTATAACGTATAACATATAATGTATAACGCATATCCTAGAACTTATGCTGAATAACGTATAACGTATAACGTATAACGTATAACGTATAACGTATAACCTATAACGTATAACGTATAACGTATAACGTATACCGTATAACGTATAACGTATAACGCATAACGTATAACGGATAACGTATAACGTATAACGTATAACGTATAACGTATAACGTATAACGTATAACGTATAACGTATAACGTGTAACGTATAACGTATAACGTATAGCGTATAACGTATATCGTATAACGTATAACGTTTAACGTATATCGTATAACGTATAACGTTTAACGTATAACGTATAACATATAATATAATGTATAACGCATATCCTAGAACTTATGCTGAATAACGTATAACGTATAACGTATAACGTATAACGTATAACGTATAACGTATAACGTATAACGTATAACGTATAACGTATAACGTATAACGTATAACGTATAACGCATAACGTATAACGGATAACGTATAACGTATAACGTATAACGTATAACGTATAACGTATAACGTATAACGTATAACGTATAACGTATAACGTATAACGTATAACGTATAACGTATAACGTATAACGTATAACGTATAACGTATAACGTATAACGTATAACGTATAACGCATAACGTATAACGCATAACGTATAACGTATAACGTATAACGTATAACGTATAACGTATAACGTATAACGTATAACGTATAACGTATAACGTATATCGTATAACGTATAACGTATAACGTATAACGTATAACGTATAACGTATAACGTATAACATATAATATATAACGCATAACCTAGTACTCATGCCGTATAACGTATAGTGTACAACGTATAACGTATAACGTATAACGTATAACGTATAACGTATAACGTATATCGTGTAACGTATAACGTGTAACGTATAACGTATAACGTGTAACGTATAACGTATAACGTACAACGTACAACGTATAACGTACAACGTATAACGTATAACGTATAACGTATAACGTATAACGTATAACGTATAACGTATAACGTATAACGTATCACGTATAACGTATAACGTATAACGTATAACGTATAACGTGTAACGTATAACGTATAACGTATAGCGTATAACGTATATCGTATAACGTATAACGTTTAACGTATAACGTATAACATATAATATAATGTATAACGCATATCCTAGAACTTATGCTGAATAACGTATAACGTATAACGTATAACGTATAACGTATAACGTATAACGTATAACGTATAACGTATAACGTATAACGTATAACGTATAACGTATAACGTATAACGTATAACGTATAACGTATAACGTATAACGTATAACGCATAACGTTTAACGCGTAACGTATAACGTATATCGTGTAACGTATAGCGTGTAACGTATAACGTGTAGCGTATAACGTATAACGTATAACGTATAACGTATAACGTATAACGTATAACGTATAACGTATAACGTATAACGTATAACGTATAACGTATAACGTATAACGTATAACGTATAACGTATAACGTATAACGTATAACGTATAACGTGTAACGTATAACGTATAACGTATAGCGTATAACGTATAACGTATAACGTATAACGTATAACGTATAACGTATAACGTATAACGTATAACGTATAACGTATAACGTATAACGTATAACGTATAACGTATAACGTATAACGTATAACGTATAACGTATAACGTATAACGTATAACGTATAACGTATAACGTATAACGCATAACATATAATGTATAACGCATATCCTAGAACTTATGCTGAATAACGTATAACGTATAACGTATAACGTATAGTGTATAACGTATAACGTATAACGTATAGTGTATAACGTATAACGTATAACGTATAGTGTATAACGTATAACGTACAAGGTATAACTTTTAACGTATAACGTATAACGTATAACGTATAACGTATAACGTATAACGTATAACGTATAGTGTATAACGTATAACGTATAACGTATAACTTTTAACGTATAACGTATAACGTATAACGTATAACGTATAACGTAGAACGTATAACGTATAAAGTATAGCGTATAACGTATATCGTATAACGTATAACGTTTAACGTATAACGTATAACATATAATGTATAACGCATATCCTAGAACTTATGCTGAATAACGTATAACGTATAACGTATAACGTATAACGTATAACGTATAACCTATAACGTATAACGTATAACGTATAACGTATAACGTATAACGTATAACGTATAACGCATAACGTATAACGGATAACGTATAACGTATAACGTATAACGTATAACGTATAACGTATAACGTATAACGTATAACGTATAACGTATAACGTGTAACGTATAACGTATAACGTATAGCGTATAACGTGTATCGTATAACGTATAACGTTTAACGTATAACGTATAACATATAATATAATGTATAACGCATATCCTAGAACTTATGCTGAATAACGTATAACGTATAACGTATAACGTATAACGTATAACGTATAACGTATAACGTATAACGTATAACGTATAACGTATAACGCATAACGTATAACGGATAACGTATAACGTATAACGTATAACGTATAACGTATAACGTATAACGTATAACGTATAACGTATAACGTATAACGTATAACGTATAACGTATAACGTATAACGTATAACGTATAACGTATAACGTATAACGTATAACGTATAACGTATAACGCATAACGTATAACGCATAACGTATAACGTATAACGTATAACGTATAACGTATAACGTATAACGTATAACGTATAACGTATAACGTATAACGTATAACGTATAACGTATAACGTATAACGTATAACGTATAACGTATAACGTATAACGTATAACGTATAACGTATAACGTATATCGTATAACGTATAACGTATAACGTATAACGTATAACGTATAACGTATAACGTATAACATATAATATATAACGCATAACCTAGTACTTATGCCGTATAACGTATAGTGTACAACGTATAACGTATAACGTATAACGTATAACGTATAACGTATAACGTATAACGTATATCGTGTAACGTATAACGTGTAACGTATAACGTATAACGTGTAACGTATAACGTATAACGTACAACGTACAACGTATAACGTACAACGTATAACGTATAACGTATAACGTATAACGTATAACGTATAACGTATAACGTATAACGTATAACGTATAACGTATAACGTATAACGTATAACGTATAACGTATAACGTGTAACGTATAACGTATAACGTATAGCGTATAACGTATATCGTATAACGTATAACGTTTAACGTATAACGTATAACATATAATATAATGTATAACGCATATCCTAGAACTTATGCTGAATAACGTATAACGTATAACGTATAACGTATAACGTATAACGTATAACGTATAACGTATAACGTATAACGTATAACGTATAACGTATAACGTAGAACGTATAACGTATAAAGTATAGCGTATAACGTATATCGTATAACGTATAACGTTTAACGTATAACGTATAACATATAATGTATAACGCATATCCTAGAACTTATGCTGAATAACGTATAACGTATAACGTATAACGTATAACGTATAACGTATAACGTATAACGTATAACGTATAACGTATAACGTATAACGTATAACGTATAACGTATAACGTATAACGTATCACGCATAACGTATAACGGACAACGTTTAACGTATAACGTATAACGTATAACGTATAACGTATAACGTATAACGTATAACGTATAACGTGTAACGTATAACGTATAACGTATAGCGTATAACGTATATCGTATAACGTATAACGTTTAACGTATAACGTATAACATATAATATAATGTATAACGCATATCCTAGAACTTATGCTGAATAACGTATAACGTATAACGTATAACGTATAACGTATAACGTATAACGTATAACGTATAACGTATAACGTATAACGTATAACGCATAACGTATAACGCGTAACGTATAACGTATATCGTGTAACGTATAGCGTGTAACGTATAACGTGTAGCGTATAACGTATAACGTATAACGTATAACGTATAACGTATAACGTATAACGTATAACGTATAACGTATAACGTATAACGTATAACGTATAACGTATAACGTATAACGTATAACGTATAACGTATAACGTGTAACGTATAACGTGTAACGTGTAACGTGTAACGTGTAACGTATAACGTGTAACGTATAACGTATAACGTATAGCGTATAACGTATAACGTATAACGTATAACGTATAACGTATAACGTATAACTTATAACGTATAACGTATAACGTATAACGTATAACGTATAACGTATAACGTATAACGTATAACGTATAACGTATAACGTATAACGTATAACGTATAACGTATAACGTATAACGTATAACGTATAACGTATAACGTATAACGTATAACGTATAACGTATAACGTATAACGTATAACGTATAACGTATAACGTATAACGTATAACGTATAACGTATAACGTATAACGTATAACGTATAACGTATAACGTGTAACGTGTAACGTGTAACGTGTAACGTATAACGTGTAACGTATAACGTATAACGTATAACGTATAACGTATAACGTATAACTTATAACGTATAACGTATAACGTATAACGTATAACGTATAACGTATAACGTATAACGTATAACGTATAACGTATAACGTATAACGTATAACGTATAACGTATAACGTATAACGTATAACGTATAACGTATAACGTATAACGTATAACGTATAACGTATAACGTATAACGTATAACGTATAACGTATAACGTATAACGTATAACGTATAACGTATAACGTATAACGTATAACGTATAACGTATAACGTATAACATATAATGTATAACGCATATCCTAGAACTTATGCTGAATAACGTATAACGTATAGCGTATAACGTATAACGTATAACGTAAACGTATAACGTATAACGTATAACGTATAACGTATAACGTATAACGTATAACGTATAACGTATAACGTATATCGTATAACGTATAACGTATAACTTTTAACGTATAACGTATAACGTATAACGTAATACGTATAACGTATAACGTATAACGTATAACGTATAACGTATAACGTATAACGTATAACGTATAACGTATAACGTATAACGTATAACGTATAACGTATAACGTATAACGTATAACGTATAACGTATAACGTATAACGTATAACGTATAACGTATAACGTATAACGTATAACGTATAACGTATAACGTATAACGTATAACGTATAACGTATAACGTATAACGTATAACGTATAACGTATAACGTATAACGTATAACGTATAACGTATAACGTATAACGTATAACGTATAACGTATAACGTATAACGTATAACGTATAACGTATAACGTATAACGTAATACGCATAATGTATAACGTATAACGTATAACGTATAACGTATAACGTATAACGTATAACGTATAACGTATAACGTATAACGTATAACGTATAACGTATAACGTATAACGTATAACGTATAACGTATTATATAACGTCTAACGTATAGTTATAACGTATACCGTATAACGTATAACGTATAACATATAATATATAACGCATATCCTAGATCTTATGCCGTATAACGTATAGTGTGCAACGTATAACGTATAACGTATAACGTATAACGTATAACGTATAACGTATAACGTATAACGTATAACGTATATCGTGTAACGTATAACGTGTAACGTATAACGTATAACGTATAACGTATAACGTATAACGTATAACGTATAACGTATAACGTGTAACGTATAACGTATAACGTATAACGTATAACGTATAACGTATAACGTAGAACGTATAACGTATAACGTACAACGAATAACGTAGAACGTATAACGTACAACGTATAACGTACAACGTATAACGTATAACGTATAACGTATAACGTATAACGTATAACGTATAACGTATAACGTATAACGTATAACGTATAACGTATAACGTATAACGTATAACGTATAACGTATAACGTATAACGTACAACGTATAACGTATAACATATAATGTATAACGCATATCCTAGAACTTTTTCTGAATAACGTATAAGATATAACGTATAACGTATAACGTGTAACGTATAACGTATATCGTGTAACGTATAACGTGTAACGTATAACGTATAACGTATAACGTATAACGTATAACGTATAACGTATAACGTATAACGTATAACGTATAACGTATAACGTATAACGTATAACGTATAACGTATAACGTATAACGTATAACGTATAACGTATAACGCATAACGTATAACGCATAACGTATAACGCATAACGTATAACGCATAACGTATAACGTATAACGTATAACGTATAACGTATAACGTATAACGTATAACGTATAACGTATAACGTATAACGTATAACGTATAACGTATAACGTATAACGTATAACGTATAACGTATAACGTATAACGTATAACGTATATCGTATAACGTATAACGTATAACGTATAACGTATAACGTATAACGTATAACGTATAACATATAATATATAACGCATAACCTAGTACTTATGCCGTATAACGTATAGTGTACAACGTATAACGTATAACGTATAACGTATAACGTATAACGTATAACGTATAACGTATATCGTGTAACGTATAACGTGTAACGTATAACGTATAACGTGTAACGTATAACGTATAACGTACAACGTACAACGTATAACGTACAACGTATAACGTATAACGTATAACGTATAACGTATAACGTATAACGTATAACGTATAACGTATAACGTATAACGTATAACATGTAACGTATAACGTATAACGTATAACGTATAACGTATAACGTGTAACGTATAACGTATAACGTATAACGTATAACGTATAACGTATAACGTATAACGTATAACGTATAACGTATAACGTATAACGTATAACGTATAACGTATAACGTATAACGTATAACGTATAACGTATAACGTATAACGTATAACGTATAACGTATAACGTATAACGTATATCGTATAACGTATAACGTATAACGTATAACGTATAACGTATAACGTATAACGTATAACATATAATATATAACGCATAACCTAGTACTTATGCCGTATAACGTATAGTGTACAACGTATAACGTATAACGTATAACGTATAACGTATAACGTATAACGTATAACGTATATCGTGTAACGTATAACGTGTAACGTATAACGTATAACGTGTAACGTATAACGTATAACGTACAACGTACAACGTATAACGTACAACGTATAACGTATAACGTATAACGTATAACGTATAACGTATAACGTATAACGTATAACGTATAACGTATAACGTATAACATGTAACGTATAACGTATAACGTATAACGTATAACGTATAACGTGTAACGTATAACGTATAACGTATAACGTATAACGTATAACGTATAACGTATAACGTATAACGTATAACGTATAACGTATAACGTATAACGTATAACGTATAACGTATAACGTATACCGTATAACGTATAACGTAATACGTATAATGTATAACGTATAACGTATAACGTATAACGTATAACGTATAACGTATAACGTATATCGTGTAACGTATAACGTGTAACGTATAACGTATAACGTATAACGTATAACGTATAACGTATAACGTATAACGTATAACTTATAACGTATAACGTATAACGTATAACGTATAACGTATAACGTATAACGTATAACGTATAACGTATAACGTATAACGTATAACGTATAACGTATAACTTATAACGTATAACGTATAACGTATAACGTATAACGTATAACGTATAACGTATAACGTATAACGTATAACGTATAACGTATAACGTATAACGTATAACGTATAACGTATAACGTATAACGTATAACATGTAACGTATAACGTATAACGTATAACGTATAACGTATATCGTGTAACGTATAACGTGTAACGTATAACGTATAACGTATAACGTATAACGTATAACGTATAACGTATAACGTATAACGTATAACGTATAACGTATAACGTATAACGTATAACGTATAACGTATAACGTATAACGTATAACGTATACCGTATAACGTATAACGTAATACGTATAATGTATAACGTATAACGTATAACGTATGACGTATAACGTATAACGTATAACGTATAACGTATAACGTATAACGTATAACGTATAACGTATAACGTATAACGTATAACGTATAACGTATAACGTATAACGTATAACGTATAACGTATAACGTATAACGTATAACGTATAACGTATAACGTATAACGTATAACGTATAACGTATAACGTATAACGTATAACGTATAACGTATAACGTATAACGTATAACGTATAACGTATAACGTATAACGTATAACGTATAACGTATAACGTGTAACGTATAACGTATAACGTATAGCGTATAACGTATATCGTATAATGTATAACGTATAACATATAATATAATGTATAACGCATATCCTAGAACTTATGCTGAATAACGTATAACGTATAACGTATAACGTATAACGTATAACGTATAACGTATAACGTATAACCTATAACGTATAACGTATAACGTATAACGTATAACGTATAACGCATAACGTATAACGTGTAACGTATAACGTATATCGTGTAACGTATAACGTATAACGTATAACGTATAACGTATAACGTATAACGTATAACGTATAACGTATAACGTATAACGTATAATGTGTAACGTGTAACGTGTAACGTGTAACGTATAACGTGTAACGTATAACGTATAACGTATAGCGTATAACGTATAACGTATAACGTATAACGTATAACGTATAACGTATAACGTATAACGTATAACGTATATCGTGTAACGTATAACGTGTAACGTATAACGTATAACGGATAACGTATAACATATAATGTATAACGCATATCCTAGAACTTATGCTGAATAACGTATAACGTATAACCTAAAACGTATAACGTATAACGTGTAACGTATAACGTATATCGTGTAACGTATAACGTGTAACGTATAACGTATAACGTATAAAGTATAACGTATAACGTATAACGTATAACGTATAACGTATAACGTATAACGTATAACGTATAACGTATAACGTATAACGTATAACGTATAACGTATAACGTATAACGTATAACGTATAACGTATAACGTATAACGTATAACGTATAACGTATAACGTATAACGTATAACGTATAACGTATAACGTATAACGTAATACGTATAATGTATAACGTATAACGTATAACGTATAACGTATAACGTATAACGTATAACGTATAACGTATAACGTATAACGTATATCGTGTAACGTATATCGTGTAACGTATAACGTGTAACGTATAACGTATAACGTATAACGTATAACGTATAACGTATAACGTATAACTTATAACGTATAACGTATAACGTATAACGTATAACGTATAACGTATAACGTATAACGTATAACGTATAACGTATAACGTATAACCTATAACGTATAACGTATAACGTATAACGTATAACGTATAACGTATAACGTATAACGTATAACGTATAACGTATAACGTATAAGGTATAACGTATAACGTATAACGTATAACGTATAACATGTAACGTATAACGTATAACGTATAACGTATAACGTATAACGTATAACGTATAACGTATAACGTATAACGTATAACGAATAACGTAGAACGTATAACGTAGAACGTATAACGTACAACGTATAACGTATAACGTATAACGTATAACGTATAACGTGTAACGTATAACGTATAACGTATAACGTATAACGTATAACGTATAACGTATAACGTATAACGTATAACGTATAACGAATAACGTAGAACGTATAACGTACAACGTATAACGTACAACGTATAACGTATAACGTATAACGTATAACGTATAACGTATAACGTATAACGTATAACGTATAACGTATAACGTACAACGTATAACGTACAACGTATAACGTATAACGTATAACGTATAACGTATAACGTATAACGTATAACGTATAACGTATAACGTATAACGTATAACGTATAACGTATAACGTATAACGTATAACGTATAACGTATAACGTATAACATATAATGTAAAACGCATATCCTAGAACTTATGCTGAATAACGTATAACGTATAACGTATAACGTATAACGTATAACGTGTAACGTATAACGTATATCGTGTAACGTATAACGTGTAACGTATAACGTATAACGTATAACGTGTAACGTATAACGTATAACGTATAACGTATAACGTATAACGTATAACGTATAACGTATAACGTATAACGTATAACGTATAACGTATAACGTATAACGTATAACGTATAACGTATAACGTATAACGTATAACGTATACCGTATAACGTATAACGTAATACGTATAATGTATAACGTATAACGTATAACGTATGACGTATAACGTATAACGTATAACGTATAACGTATAACGTATAACGTATAACGTATAACGTATAACGTATAACGTATAACGTATAACGTATAACGTATAACGTATAACGTATAACGTATAACGTATAACGTATAACGTATAACGTATAACGTATAACGTATAACGTATAACGTATAACGTATAACGTATAACGTATAACGTATAACGTATAACGTATAACGTATAACATATAATGTAAAACGCATATCCTAGAACTTATGCTGAATAACGTATAACGTATAACGTATAACGTATAACGTATAACGTGTAACGTATAACGTATATCGTGTAACGTATAACGTGTAACGTATAACGTATAACGTATAACGTGTAACGTATAACGTATAACGTATAACGTATAACGTATAACGTATAACGTATAACGTATAACGTATAACGTATAACGTATAACGTATAACGTATAACGTATAACGTATAACGTATAACCTATAACGTATAACGTATAACGTATAACGTATAACGTATAACGCATAACGTATAACGTATAACGTATAACGTATAACGTATAACGAATAACGTATAACGTATAACGTGTAACGTATAACGTATAACGTATAACGTATAACGTATAACGTATAACGTATAACGTATAATGTGTAACGTGTAACGTGTAACGTGTAACGTATAACGTGTAACGTATAACGTATAACGTATAGCGTATAACGTATAACGTATAACGTATAACGTATAACGTATAACGTATAACGTATAACGTATAACGTATATCGTGTAACGTATAACGTGTAACGTATAACGTATAACGGATAACGTATAACATATAATGTATAACGCATATCCTAGAACTTATGCTGAATAACGTATAACGTATAACCTAAAACGTATAACGTATAACGTGTAACGTATAACGTATATCGTGTAACGTATAACGTGTAACGTATAACGTATAACGTATAAAGTATAACGTATAACGTATAACGTATAACGTATAACGTATAACGTATAACGTATAACGTATAACGTATAACGTATAACGTATAACGTATAACGTATAACGTATAACGTATAACGTATAACGTATAACGTATAACGTATAACGTATAACGTATGACGTAATACGTATAATGTATAACGTATAACGTATAACGTATAACGTATAACGTATAACGTATAACGTATAACGTATAACGTATAACGTATATCGTGTAACGTATAACGTGTAACGTATAACGTATAACGTATAACGTATAACGTATAACGTATAACGTATAACTTATAACGTATAACGTATAACGTATAACGTATAACGTATAACGTATAACGTATAACGTATAACGTATAACGTATAACGTATAACGTATAACGTATAACCTATAACGTATAACGTATAACGTATAACGTATAACGTATAACGTATAACGTATAACGTATAACGTATAACGTATAACGTATAAGGTATAACGTATAACGTATAACGTATAACGTATAACATGTAACGTATAACGTATAACGTATAACGTATAACGTATAACGTATAACGTATAACGTATAACGTATAACGTATAACGAATAACGTAGAACGTATAACGTACAACGTATAACGTATAACGTATAACACGTAACGTATAACGTGTAACGTATAACGTATAACGTATAACGTATAACGTATAACGTATAACGTATAACGTATAACGTATAACGTATAACGTATAACGAATAACGTAGAACGTATAACGTACAACGTATAACGTACAACGTATAACGTATAACGTATAACGTATAACGTATAACGTATAACGTATAACGTATAACGTATAACGTATAACGTACAACGTATAACGTACAACGTATAACGAATAACGTATAACGTATAACGTATAACGTATAACGTATAACGTATAACGTATAACGTATAACGTATAACGTATAACGTATAACGTATAACGTATAACGTATAACGTATAACGTATAACGTATAACGTATAACGTATAACGTATAACGTATAACGTATAACGTATAACGTATAACGTATAACGTATAACGTATAACGTATAACGTATAACGTATAACCTATAACGTATAACGTATAACGTATAACGTATAACGTATAACGTATAACGTATAACGTATAACGTATAACGTATAACGTATAAGGTATAACGTATAACGTATAACGTATAACGTATAACGTATAACGTATAACGTATAAGGTATAACGTATAACGTATAACGTATAACGTATAACATGTAACGTATAACGTATAACGTATAACGTATAACGTATAACGTATAACGTATAACGTATAACGTATAACGTATAACGAATAACGTAGAACGTATAACGTACAACGTATAACGTAGAACGTATAACGTGTAACGTATAACGTGTAACGTATAACGTATAACGTATAACATATAATGTAAAACGCATATCCTAGAACTTATGCTGAATAACGTATAACGTATAACGTATAACGTATAACGTATAACGTGTAACGTATAACGTATATCGTGTAACGTATAACGTGTAACGTATAACGTATAACGTATAACGTGTAACGTATTACGTATAACGTATAACGTATAACGTATAACGTATAACGTATAACGTATAACGTATAACGTATAACGTATAACGTATAACGTATAACGTGTAACGTATAACGTATAACCTATAACGTATAACGTATAACGTATAACGTATAACGTATAACGCATAACGTATAACGTGTAACGTATAACGTATATCGTGTAACGTATAACGTATAACGTATAACGTATAACGTATAACGTATAACGTATAACGTATAACGTATAACGTATAACGTATAATGTGTAACGTGTAACGTGTAACGTGTAACGTATAACGTGTAACGTATAACGTATAACGTATAGCGTATAACGTATAACGTATAACGTATAACGTATAACGTATAACGTATAACGTATAACGTATAACGTATATCGTGTAACGTATAACGTGTAACGTATAACGTATAACGGATAACGTATAACATATAATGTATAACGCATATCCTAGAACTTATGCTGAATAACGTATAACGTATAACCTAAAACGTATAACGTATAACGTGTAACGTATAACGTATATCGTGTAACGTATAACGTGTAACGTATAACGTATAACGTATAAAGTATAACGTATAACGTATAACGTATAACGTATAACGTATAACGTATAACGTATAACGTATAACGTATAACGTATAACGTATAACGTATAACGTATAACGTATAACGTATAACGTATAACGTATAACGTATAACGTATAACGTATAACGTAATACGTATAATGTATAACGTATAACGTATAACGTATAACGTATAACGTATAACGTATAACGTATAACGTATAACGTATAACGTATAACGTATAACGTATATCGTGTAACGTATAACGTGTAACGTATAACGTATAACGTATAACGTATAACGTATAACGTATAACGTATAACTTATAACGTATAACGTATAACGTATAACGTATAACGTATAACGTATAACGTATAACGTATAACGTATAACGTATAACGTATAACGTATAACGTATAACCTATAACGTATAACGTATAACGTATAACGTATAACGTATAACGTATAACGTATAACGTATAACGTATAACGTATAACGTATAAGGTATAACGTATAACGTATAACGTATAACGTATAACATGTAACGTATAACGTATAACGTATAACGTATAACGTATAACGTATAACGTATAACGTATAACGTATAACGTATAACGAATAACGTAGAACGTATAACGTACAACGTATAACGTATAACGTATAACGTATAACGTATAACGTGTAACGTATAACGTATAACGTATAACGTATAACGTATAACGTATAACGTATAACGTATAACGTATAACGTATAACGTATAACGAATAACGTAGAACGTATAACGTACAACGTATAACGTACAACGTATAACGTATAACGTATAACGTATAACGTATAACGTATAACGTATAACGTATAACGTACAACGTATAACGTACAACGTATAACGTACAACGTATAACGAATAACGTATAACGTATAACGTATAACGTATAACGTATAACGTATAACGTATAACGTATAACGTATAACGTATAACGTATAACGTATAACGTATAACGTATAACGTATAACGTATAACGTATAACATATAATGTAAAACGCATATCCTAGAACTTATGCTGAATAACGTATAACGTATAACGTATAACGTATAACGTATAACGTGTAACGTATAACGTATATCGTGTAACGTATAACGTGTAACGTATAACGTATAACGTATAACGTATAACGTATAACGTATAACGTATAACGTATAACGTATAACGTATAACGTATAACGTATAACGTATAACGTATAACGTATAACGTATACCGTATAACGTATAACGTAATACGTATAATGTATAACGTATAACGTATAACGTATGACGTATAACGTATAACGTATAACGTATAACGTATAACGTATAACGTATAACGTATAACGTCTAACGTATAACGTATAACGTATAACGTATAACGTATAACGTATAACATATAATATATAACGCATATCCTAGAACTTATGCCGTATAACGTACAGTGTGCAACGTATAACGTATAACGTATAACGTATAACGTATAACGTATAACGTATAACGTATATCGTGTAACGTATAACGTGTAACGTATAACGTATAACGTATAACGTATAACGTATAACGTATAACGTATAACGTATAACGTATAACGTATAACGTATAACGTATAACGTATAACGTATAACGTATAACATATAACGTATAACGTATAACGTATAACGTATAACGTATAACATATAACGTATAACGTATAACGTATAACGTATAACGTATAACGTATAACGTATAACGTATAACGTATAACGTATAACGTGTAACGTATAACGTATATCGTGTAACGTATAACGTGTAACGTATAACGTATAACGTATAACGTATAACGTATAACGTATAACGTATAACGTATAAAGTATAACATATAATGTATAACGCATATCCTAGAACTTATGCTGAATAACGTATAACGTATAACGTATAACGTATAACGTATAACGTGTAACGTATAACGTATATCGTGTAACGTATAACGTGTAACGTATAACGTATAACGTATAACGTATAACGTATAACGTATAACGTATAACGTATAACGTATAACGTATAACGTATAACGTATAACGTATAACGTATAACGTATAACGTATAACATATAATATATAACGCATATCCTAGAACTTATGCCGTATAACGTATAGTGTGCAACGTATAACGTATAACGTATAACGTATAACGTATAACGTATAACGTATAACGTATAACGTATAACGTATAACGTATAACGTATAACGTATAACGTATATCGTGTAACGTAGAACGTGTAACGTATAACGTGTAACGTATAACGTATAACGTATAACGTATAACGTATAACGTATAACGTATAACGTATAACGTATAACGTATAACGTATAACGTATAACGGATAACGTGTAACGTATACCGTGTAACGTATAACGTATAACGTATAACGTATAACGTATAACGTATAACGTATAACGTATAACGTATAACGTATAACGTATAACGTATAACGTATAACGTATAACGTATAACGTATAACGAATAACGTATAACGTATAACGTGTAACGTATAACGTATAATGTATAACGCATATCCTAGAACTTATGCTGAATAACGTATAACGTATAACATATAATATATAACGCATATGCTAGAACTTATGCCGTATAACGTATAGTGTGCAACGTATAACGTATAACGTATAACGTATAACGTATAACGTATAACGTATAACGTATAACGTATATAGTGTAACGTATAACGTGTAACGTATAACGTATAACGTATAACGTATAACGTATAACGTATAACGTATAACGTATAACGTATAACGTATAACGTATAACGTATAACGTATAACGTATAACGTATAACGTATAACGTATAACGTATAACGTATAACGTATAACGTATAACGTACAACGTATAACGTACAACGTATAACGTACAACGTATAACGTAGAACGTATAACGTATAACGTATAACGTATAACGTATAACGTATAACGTATAACGTATAACGTATAACGTTTAACGTATAACGTATAACGTGTAACGTATAACGTATAACGTATAACGTATAACATATAATGTATAACGCATATCCTAGAACTTATGCTGAATAACGTATAACGTATAACGTATAACGTATAACGTATAACGTGTAACGTATAACGTATATCGTGTAACGTATAACGTATAACGTATAACGTATAACGTATAACGTATAACGTATAACGTATAACGTATAACGTATAACGTATAACGTATAACGTAATACGTATAATGTATAAGGTATAACGTATAACGTATAACGTATAACGTATAACGTATAACGTATAACGTATAACGTATAACGTCTAACGTATAACGTATAACGTATAACGTATAACGTATAACGTATAACGTATAACATATAATATATAACGCATATCCTAGAACTTATGCCGTATAACGTATAGTGTGCAACGTATAACGTATAACGTATAACGTATAACGTATAACGTATATCGTGTAACGTATAACGTGTAACGTATAACGTATAACGTATAACGTATAACGTATAACGTATAACGTATAACGTATAACGTATAACGTATAACGTATAACGTATAACGTATAACGTATAACGTGTAACGTATAACGTGTAACGTATAACGTGTAACGTATAACGTGTAACGTATAACGTATAACGTATAACGTATAACGTATAACGTATAACGTATAACGTATAACGTATAACGTATAACGTATAACGTATAACGTATAACGTATAACGTATAACGTATAACGTAGAACGTATAACGTACAACGTATAACGTACAACGTATAACGTATAACGTATAACGTATAACGTATAACGTATAACGTATAACGTATAACGTATAACGTATAACGTATAACGTATAACGTATAACGTATAACGTATAACGTATAACATATAATGTATAACGCATATCCTAGAACCTATGCTGAATAACGTATAACGTATAACGTATAACGTATAACGTATAACGTGTAACGTATAACGTATATCGTGTAACGTATAACGTGTAACGTATAACGTATAACGTATAACGTATAACGTATAACGTATAACGTATAACGTATAACGTATAACGTATAACGTATAACGTATAACGTATAACGTATAACGTATAACGTATAACGTATGACGTATAACGTATAACGTATAACGTATAACGTATAACGTATAACGTATAAGGTATAACGTATAACGTATAACGTGTAACGTATAACGTATATCGTGTAACGTATAACGTGTAACGTATAACGTATAACGTATAACGTATAAAGTATAACGTATAACGTATAACATATAACGTATAACGTATAACGTATAACGTATAACGTATAACGTATAACGTATAACGTATAACGTAATACGTATAACGTATAACGTATAACGTATAACGTATATCGTGTAACGTATAACGTGTAACGTATAACGTATAACGTATAACGTATAACGTATAACGTATAACGTATAACGTATAACGTATAACGTATAACGTATAACGTATAACGTATAACGTATAACGTATAACGTATAACGTATAACGTATAACGTAATACGTATAACGTATAACGTATAACGTATAACGGATAACGTATAACGTATACCGTGTAACGTATAACGTGTAACGTATAACGTATAACGTATAACGTATAACGTATAACGTATAACGTATAACGTATAACGTATAACGTATAACGTATAACGTATAACGTATAACGTATAACGTATAACGTATAACGTATAACGTATAACGTATAACGTATAACGTATAACGTATAACGTATAACGTATAACGTATAACGTATAACGTATAACGTATAACGTATAACGTATAACGTATAACGTATAACGTATAACGTATAACGTATAACGTATAACGTATAACGTATAACGTATAACGTATAACGTATAACGTATAACGTATAACGTATAACGTATAACGTATAACGTATAACGTATAACGTATAACGTAATACGTATAACGTATAAGGTATAACGTATAACGTATAACGTATAACGTATAACGTATAACGTATAACGTATAACGTATAACGTCTAACGTATAACGTATAACGTATAACGTATAACGTATAACGTATAACGTATAACATATAACGTATAACGTATAACGTATAACGTATAACGTATAACGTATAACGTATAACGTATAACGTATAACGGATAACGTATAACGTATACCGTGTAACGTATAACGTGTAACGTATAACGTATAACGTATAACGTATAACGTATAACGTATAACGTATAACGTATAACGTATAACGTATAACGTATAAAGTATAACGTATAACGTATAACGTATAACGTATAACGTATAACGTATAACGTATAACGTATAACGTATAACGTATAACGTATAACGTATAACGTATAACGTATAACGTATAACGTATAACGTATAACGTATAACGTATAACGTAATACGTATAATGTATAAGGTATAACGTATAACGTATAACGTATAACGTATAACGTATAACGTATAACGTATAACGTATAACGTCTAACGTATAACGTATAACGTATAACGTATAACGTATAACGTATAACGTATAACATATAATATATAACGCATATCCTAGAACTTATGCCGTATAACGTATAGTGTGCAACGTATAACGTATAACGTATAACGTATAACGTGTAACGTATAACGTATAACGTATAACGTATAACGTATAACGTATAACGTATAACGTATAACGTATAACGTATAACGTATAACGTATAACGTATAACGTGTAACGTATAACGTATAACGTATAACGTATAACGTATAACGTATAACGTATAACGTATAACGTATAACGTATAACGTATAACGTATAACGTATAACGTATAACGTATAACGTATAACGTATAACGTCTAACGTATAACGTATAACGTATAACGTATAACGTATAACGTATAACGTATAACGTATAACGTATAACGTATAACGTATAACGTATAACGTATAACGTATAACGTATAACGTATAACGTATAACGTATAACGTATAACGTATAACGTAATACGTATAACGTATAACGTATAACGTATAACGGATAACGTATAACGTATACCGTGTAACGTATAACGTGTAACGTATAACGTATAACGTATAACGTATAACGTATAACGTATAACGTATATCGTGTAACGTATAACGTGTAACGTATAACGTATAACGTATAACGTATAACGTATAACGTATAACGTATAACGTATAACGTATAACGTATAACGTATAACGTATAACGTATAACGTATAACGTATAACGTATAACGTATAACGTATAACGTATAACGTATAACGTATATCATATAATATATAACGCATATCCTAGAACTTATGCCGTAAAACGTATAGTGTGCAACGTATAACGTATAACGTATAACGTATAACGTGTAACGTATAACGTATATCGTGTAACGTATAACGTGTAACGTATAACGTATAACGTATAACGTATAACGTATAACGTATAACGTATAACGTATAACGTATAACGTATATCGTATAACGTATAACGTATAACGTATAACGTATAACGTATAACGTATAACGTATAACGTATAACGTATAACGTATACCGTATAACGTATAACGTAATACGTATAATGTATAACGTATAACGTATAACGTATAACGTATAACGTATAACGTATAACGTATAACGTATAACGTATAACGTATAACGTCTAACGTATAACGTATAACGTATAACGTATAACGTATAACGTATAACATATAATATATAACGCATATCCTAGAACGTATGCCGTATAACGTATAGTGTGCAACGTATAACGTATAATGTATAACGTATAACGTATAACGTATAACGTATAACGTATATCGTGTAACGTATAACGTGTAACGTATAACGTATAACGTATAACGTATAACGTATAACGTATAACGTATAACGTATAACGTATAACGTATAACGTATAACGTATAACGTATAACGTATAACGTATAACGTATAACGTATAACGTAGAACGTATAACGTATAACGTATAACGTATAACGTATAACGTATAACGTATAACGTATAACGTATAACGTATAACGTATAACGTATAACGTATAACGTATAACGTATAACGTATAACGTATAACGTATAACGTATAACGTATAACGTATAACGTATAACGTATAACGTATAACGTATAACGTATAACGTATAACGTATAACGTATAACGTACAACGTATAACGTACAACGTATAACGTACAACGTATAACGTAGAACGTATATCGTATAACGTATAACGTATAACGTATAACGTATAACGTATAACGTATAACGTATAACGTATAACGTATAACGTGTAACGTATAACGTATAACGTATAACGTATAACATATAATGTATAACGCATATCCTAGAACTTATGCTGAATAACGTATAACGTATAACGTATAACGTATAACGTATAACGTATAACGTGTAACGTATAACGTATATCGTGTAACGTATAACGTATAACGTATAACGTATAACGTATAACGTATAACGTATAACGTATAACGTATAACGTATAACGTATAACGTATAACGTAATACGTATAATGTATAAGGTATAACGTATAACGTATAACGTATAACGTATAACGTATAACGTATAACGTATAACGTATAACGTATAACGTATAACGTGTAACGTATAACGTATATCGTGTAACGTATAACGTGTAACGTATAACGTATAACGTATAACGTATAACGTATAACGTATAACGTATAACGTATAACGTATAACGTATAACGTATAACGTATAACGTATAACGTATAACGTATAACGTATAACGTATAACGTATAACGTATAACGTATAACGTATAACGTATAAGGTATAACGTATAACGTGTAACGTGTAACGTGTAACGTATATCGTGTAACGTATAACGTGTAACGTATAACGTATAACGTATAACGTATAAAGTATAACGTATAACGTATAACGTATAACGTATAACGTATAACGTATAACGTATAACGTATAACGTATAACGTATAACGTATAACGTATAACGTATAACGTATAACGTATAACGTAATACGTATAATGTATAACGTATAACGTATAACGTATATCGTGTAACGTATAACGTGTAACGTATAACGTATAACGTATAACGTATAACGTATAACGTATAACGTATAACGTATAACGTATAACGTATAACGTGTAACGTATAACGTATAACGTATAACGTATAACGTATAACGTATAACGTATAACGTATAACGTCTAACGTATAACGTATAACGTATAACGTATAACGTATAACGTATAACGTATAACGTATAACATATAATATATAACGCATATCCTAGAACTTATGCCGTATAACGTATAGTGTGCAACGTATAACGTATAACGTATAACGTATAACGTATATCGTGTAACGTATAACGTGTAACGTATAACGTATAACGTATAACGTATAACGTATAACGTATAACGTATAACGTATAACGTATAACGTATAACGTATAACGTATAACGTATAACGTATAACGTATAACGTATAACGTATAACGTATAACGTATAACGTATAACGTATAACGTATAACGTATAACGTATAACGTATAACGTATAACGTATAACGTATAACGTATAACGTATAACGTATAACGTATAACGTATAACGTATAACGTATAACGTATAACATATAATGTATAACGCATATCCTAGAACCTATGCTGAATAACGTATAACGTATAACGTATAACGTATAACGTATAACGTGTAACGTATAACGTATATCGTGTAACGTATAACGTGTAACGTATAACGTATAACGTATAACGTATAACGTATAACGTATAACGTATAACGTATAACGTATAACGTATAACGTATAACGTATAACGTATAACGTATAACGTATAACGTATGACGTATAACGTATAACGTATAACGTATAACGTATAACGTATAACGTATAAGGTATAACGTATAACGTATAACGTGTAACGTATAACGTATATCGTGTAACGTATAACGTGTAACGTATAACGTATAACGTATAACGTATAAAGTATAACGTATAACGTATAACATATAACGTATAACGTATAACGTATAACGTATAACGTATAACGTATAACGTATAACGTATAACGTATAACGTATAACGTAATACGTATAATGTATAACGTATAACGTATAACGTATATCGTGTAACGTATAACGTGTAACGTATAACGTATAACGTATAACGTATAACGTATAACGTATAACGTATAACGTATAACGTATAACGTATAACGTATAACGTATAACGTATAACGTATAACGTATAACGTATAACGTATAACGTATAACGTATAACGTATAACGTATAACGTATAACGTATAACGTAATACGTATAACGTATAACGTATAACGTATAACGTATAACGTATAACGTCTAACGTATAACGTATAACGTATAACGTATTAAGTATAACGTATAACGTATAACATATAATATATAACGCATATCCTAGAACTTATGCCGTATAACGTATAGTGTGCAACGTATAACGTATAACGTATAACGTATAACGTGTAACGTATAACGTATATCGTGTAACGTATAACGTGTAACGTATAACGTATAACGTATAACGTATAACGTATAACGTATAACGTATAACGTATAACGTATAACGTATAACGTATAACGTATAACATATAATATATAACGCATATCCTAGAACTTATGCCGTATAACGTATAGTGTGCAACGTATAACGTATAACGTATAACGTATAACGTATAACGTATAACGTATAACGTATAACGTATATCGTGTAACGTAGAACGTGTAACGTATAACGTGTAACGTATAACGTATAACGTATAACGTATAACGTATAACGTATAACGTATAACGTATAACGTATAACGTATAACGTATAACGGATA
>NW_027479623.1:0-88510 GCF_051014685.1 Ptiloglossa arizonensis
CGTTATACGTTATGCGTTAGAATTTATACGTTATACGTTATACGTTATACGTTATACGTTATACGTTATACGTTATACGTTATACGTTATACGTTATACGTTATACGTTATACGTTATACGTTATACGTTATACGTTATACGTTATACGTTATACGTTATACGTTATACGTTATACGTTATACGTTATACGTTATACGTTATACGTTATACGTTAT
Source organism: Ptiloglossa arizonensis (assembly GCF_051014685.1). Classification (NCBI taxonomy): domain Eukaryota; kingdom Metazoa; phylum Arthropoda; class Insecta; order Hymenoptera; family Colletidae; genus Ptiloglossa; species Ptiloglossa arizonensis. The sequence continues at coordinate 217 of NW_027479623.1, forward strand.
ACGTTATACGTTATACGTTATACGTTGTACGTTATACGTTATACGTTATGCGTTAGAATTTATACGTTATACGTTATACGTTATACGTTATACGTTATACGTTATACGTTATACGTTATACGTTATACGTTATACGTTATACGTTATACGTTATACGTTATACGTTATACGTTATACGTTATACGTTATACGTTATACGTTATACGTTATACGTTATGCGTAATACGTTATACGTTCTACGTTAGTCGTTATACGTTATACGTTATACGTTATACGTTATACGTTATACGTTATACGCTATACGTTATACGTTATACGTCATACGTTATACGTTATACGTTATACGTTATACGTTATACGTTATGCGTTATACGTTTTGCGATATACGTTATACGCTATACGTTATACGTTATAAGTTATACGTTATACGTTATACGTTATACGTTATACGTTATACGTTATACGTTATACGTTATACGTTATACGTTATACGTTATACGTTATACGTTATACGTTATACGTTATACGTGATACGTCATACGTTATATGTTATACGTTATACGTTATACGTTATACGTTATACGTTATACGTTATACGTTATACGTTATACGTTATACGTTATACGTTATACGTCATACGTTATATGTTATACGTTATACGTTACACGTTATGCGTTATACGTTATGCGCTATACGTTATACGTTCCACGTTAGTCGTTATACGTTATACGTTATACGTTATACATTATACGTTATACGTGATACGTCATACGTTATATGTTATACGTTATACGTTACACGTTATGCGTTATACGTTATGCGCTATACGTTATACGTTCCACGTTAGTCGTTATACGTTATACGTTATACGTTATACATTATACGTTATACGTTATACGTTATACGTTATACGTTATACGTTATACGTTATACGTTATACGTTATACGTTATACGTTATACGTTATACGTTATACGTTATACGTTATACGTTATACGTTATACGTTATACGTTATACGTTATACGTTATACGTTATACGTTATACGTTATACGTTATACGTTATACGTTATACGTTATACGTTATACGTTATACGTTATACGTTATACGTTATACGTTATACGTTATACGTTATACGTTATACGTTATACGTTATACGTTATACGTTATACGTTATACGTTATACGTTATACGTTCTACGTTCTACGTTCTACGTTCTACGTTATACGTTATACGTTATACGTTATACGTTATACGTTATACGTTGTACGTTATACGTTATGCGTTATACGTTCTACGTTAGTCGTTATACGTTATACGTTATACGTTATACGTTATACGTTATACGTTATACGTTATACGTTATACGTTATACGTTATACGTTATACGTTATACGTTATACGTTATACGTTGTACGTTATACGTTATACGTTATACGTTATACGTTATACGTTATACGTTATACGTTATACGTTGTACGTTATACGTTATACGTTATGCGTTAGAATTTATACGTTATACGTTATACGTTATACGTTATACGTTATACGTTATACGTTATACGTTATACGTTATACGTTATACGTTATACGTTATACGTTATACGTTATACGTTATACGTTATACGTTATACGTTATGCGTTATACGTTATACGTTCTACGTTAGTCGTTATACGTTATACGTTATACGTTATACATTATACGTTATACGTTATACGTTCTACGTTAGTCGTTATACGTTATACGTTATACGTTATACGTTATACGTTATACGTTATACGTTATACGTTATACGTTATACGTTATACGTTATACGTTATACGTTATACGTTATACGTTATACGTTATACGTTATACGTTATACGTTATACGTTATACGTTATACGTTATACGTTATACGTTATACGTTATACGTTATACGTTATGCGTTAGAATTTATACGTTATACGTTATATGTTATACGTTATACGTTATGCGTTAGAATTTATACGTTATACGTTATACGTTATACGTTATACGTTATACGTTATATGTTATACGTTATACGTTATGCGTTAGAATTTATACGTTATACGTTATACGTTATACGTTATACGTTATACGTTATACGTTATACGTTATATGTTATACGTTATACGTTATACGTTATACGTTATACGTTATACGTTATACGTTATACGTTATGCGTTATACGTTATACGTTCTACGTTAGTCGTTATACGTTATACGTTATACGTTATACATTATACGTTATACGTTATACGTTATACGTTATACGTTATACGTTATACGTTATACGTTATACGTTATACGTTATACGTTATACGTTATCCGTTATACGTTATACGTTATACGTTACACGTTATACGTTATACGTTATACGTTTTACGTTATACGTTACATGTTATACGTTATACGTTACACGTTATACGTTGTACGTTATACGTTCTACGTTATACGTTAGACGTTATACGTTATACGTTATACGTTATACGTTATACGTTATACGTTCTACGTTATTCGTTTTACGATATACGTTATACGTTATACGTTATACGTTGTACGTTATACGTTATGCGTTATACGTTCTACGTTATTCGTTATACGTTCTACGTTGTACGTTATACGTTATACGTTATACGTTATACGTTATACGTTATACGTTATACGTTATACGTTATACGTTATACGTTATACGTTATACGTTATACGTTATACGTTATACGTTATACGTTATACGTTATACGTTATACGTTATACGTTATACGTTATACGTTATACGTTATACGTTATACGTTATACGTTATACGTTATACGTTATACGTTATACGTTATACGTTATACGTTATACGTTATACGTTATACGTTATACGTTATACGTTATACGTTATACGTTATACGTTATACGTTATACGTTATACGTTATACGTTATACGTCATACGTTATACGTTATACGTTATACGTTATACGTTATACGTTATACGTTATACGTTATACGTTATACGTTATACGTTATACGTTATACGTTATACGTTATACGTTATACGTTATACGTTATACGTTATACGTTATACGTTACACGTTATACGTTATACGTTATACGTTATACGTTATACGTTATACGTTATACGTTACACGTTATACGTTATACGTTATACGTTTTACGTTATACGTTACATGTTATACGTTATACGTTACACGTTATACGTTGTACGTTATACGTTCTACGTTATACGTTAGACGTTATACGTTATACGTTATACGTTATACGTTATACGTTATACGTTACACGTTATACGTTATACGTTATACGTTATACGTTATACGTTATACGTTATACGTTACACGTTATACGTTATACGTTATACGTTTTACGTTATACGTTACATGTTATACGTTATACGTTACACGTTATACGTTGTACGTTATACGTTCTACGTTATACGTTAGACGTTATACGTTATACGTTATACGTTATACGTTATACGTTATACGTTCTACGTTATTCGTTTTACGATATACGTTATACGTTATACGTTATACGTTGTACGTTATACGTTATGCGTTATACGTTCTACGTTATTCGTTATACGTTCTACGTTGTACGTTATACGTTATACGTTATACGTTATACGTTATACGTTATACGTTATACGTTATACGTTATACGTTATACGTTATACGTTATACGTTATACGTTATACGTTATACGTTATACGTTATACGTTATACGTTATACGTTATACGTTATACGTTATACGTTATACGTTATACGTTATACGTTATACGTTATACGTTATACGTTATACGTTATACGTTATACGTTATACGTTATACGTTATACGTTATACGTTATACGTTATACGTTATACGTTATACGTTATACGTTATACGTTATACGTTATACGTTATACGTTATACGTCATACGTTATACGTTATACGTTATACGTTATACGTTATACGTTATACGTTATACGTTATACGTTATACGTTATACGTTATACGTTATACGTTATACGTTATACGTTATACGTTATACGTTATACGTTATACGTTATACGTTACACGTTATACGTTATACGTTATACGTTATACGTTATACGTTATACGTTATAGGTCATACCTTATACGTGATACGTCATACGTTATATGTTATACGTTATACGTTATACGTTATGCGTTATACGTTATACGTTATACGTTAAACGTTATACGTTATACGTTATACGTTATACGTTATACGTTATACGTTATACGTTATACGTTATAGGTTATACGTTATACGTTATACGTTATACGTTATAGGTTATACGTTATACGTTATACGTTATACGTTATACGTTATACGTTATACGTTATACGTTATACGTTATACGTTATACGTTATACGTTATACGTTATACGTTATACGTTATACGTTATACGTTATACGTTATACGTTATACGTTATACGTTATACGTTATACGTTATACGTTATACGTTGTGCGTTAGAATTTATACGTTATACGTTATACGTTATACGTTATACGTTATACGTTATACGTTATACGTTATACGTTATACGTTATACGTTATACGTTATACGTTATACGTTATACGTTATACGTTATACGTTATACGTTATACGTTATACGTTATACGTTATACGTTATACGTTATACGTTATACGTTATACGTTATACGTTATACGTTATACGTTATACGTTATACGTTATACGTTATACGTTATACGTTATACGTTATACGTTATACGTTATACGTTATACGTTATACGTTATACGTTATACGTTATACGTTATACGTTATACGTTATACGTTATACGTTATACGTTATACGTTATACGTTATACGTTATACGTTATACGTTATACGTTATACGTTATACGTTATACGTTATACGTTATACGTTATACGTTATACGTTATACGTTATACGTTATACGTTATACGTTATACGTTATACGTTATACGTTATGCGTTATACGTTATACGTTATACGTTATACGCTATACGTTATGCGTTATACGTTTTGCGATATACGTTATACGCTATACGTTATACGTTATAAGTTATACGTTATACGTTATACGTTATACGTTATACGTTATACGTTATACGTTATACGTTATACGTTATACGTTATACGTTATACGTTATACGTTATACGTTATACGTTATACGTTATACGTGATACGTCATACGTTATATGTTATACGTTATACGTTATACGTTATGCGTTATACGTTATGCGCTATACGTTATACGTTCCACGTTAGTCGTTATACGTTATACGTTATACGTTATACATTATACGTTATACGTTATACGTTATACGTTATACGATATACGTTATACGTTATACGTTATACGTTATACGTTATACGTTATACGTTATACGTTATACGTTATACGCTATACGTTATACGTTATACGTCATACGTTATACGTTATACGTTATACGTTATACGTTATACGTTATACGTTATACGTTATACGTTATACGTTATACGTTATCCGTTATACGTTATACGTTATACGTTATACGTTATACGTTATCCGTTATACGTTATACGTTATACGTTATACGTTATACGTTATACGTTATACGTTATACGTTATACGTTATACGTTATACGTTATACGTTATACGTTATACGTTATACGTTATACGTTATACGTTATACGTTATACGTTATACGTTATACGTTATACGTTATACGTTATACGTTATGCGTTAGAATTTATACGTTATACGTTATACGTTATACGTTATACGTTATACGTTATACGTTCTACGTTATACGTTATACGTTATACGTTATACGTTATACGTTATACGTTGTACGTTATACGTTATGCGTTATACGTTCTACGTTAGTCGTTATAAGTTATACGTTATACGTTATACGTAATGCGTTATACGTTATACGTTATACGTTATACGTTATACGTTATACGTTATACGTTATACGTTATACGTTATACGTTATACGTTATACGTTATACGTTATACGTTATACGTTATACGTTATACGTTATACGTTATACGTTATACGTTATACGTTATACGTTATGCGTTAGAATTTATACGTTATACGTTATACGTTATACGTTATACGTTATACGTTATACGTTATACGTTATGCGTTAGAGTTTATACGTTATACGTTATACGTTATACGTTATACGTTATACGTTATACGTTATACGTTATACGGTATACGTTATACGTTATACGTCATACGTTATACGTTATACGTTATACGTTATGCGTTATACGTTATACGTTCTACGTTAGTCGTTATACGTTATACGTTATACGTTATACTTTATACGTTATACGTTATACGTTATACGTTATACGTTATACGTTATACGTTATACGTTATACGTTATACGTTATACGTTATACGTTATACGTTATACGTTATACGTTATACGTTATACGTCATACGTTATATGTTATACGTTATACGTTATACGTTATACGTTATGCGTTAGACGTTATACGTTATACATTATACGTTATACGTTATACGTTATACGTTATACGTTATACGTTATACGATATACGTTATACGTTATACGTTATACGTTATACGTTATACGTTATACGTTATACGTTATACGTTATACGTTATACGTTATACGTTATACGTTATACGTTATACGTTATACGTTATACGTTATACGTTATACGTTATACGTTATACGTTATACGTTATACGTTATGCGTTATACGTTATACGTTCTACGTTAGTCGTTATACGTTATACGTTATACGTTATACATTATACGTTATACGTTATACGTTATACGTTATACGTTATACGTTATACGTTATACGTTATACGTTATACGTTATACGTTATACGTTCTACGTTATACGTTATACGTTATACGTTATACGTTATACGTTATACGTTGTACGTTATACGTTATGCGTTATACGTTCTACGTTAGTCGTTATACGTTATACGTTATACGTTATACGTTATACGTTATACGTTATACGTTATACGTTATACGTTATACGTTATACGTTATACGTTATACGTTATACGTTATACGTTATACGTTATACGTTATACGTTATACGTTATACGTTATACGTTATACGTTATACGTTATACGTTATACGTTATGCGTTAGAATTTATACGTTATACGTTATATGTTATACGTTATACGTTATGCGTTAGAATTTATACGTTATACGTTATACGTTATACGTTATACGTTATACGTTATATGTTATACGTTATACGTTATGCGTTAGAATTTATACGTTATACGTTATACGTTATACGTTATACGTTATACGTTATACGTTATACGTTATATGTTATACGTTATACGTTATACGTTATACGTTATACGTTATACGTTATACGTTATACGTTATGCGTTATACGTTATACGTTCTACGTTAGTCGTTATACGTTATACGTTATACGTTATACATTATACGTTATACGTTATACGTTATACGTTATACGTTATACGTTATACGTTATACGTTATACGTTATACGTTATACGTTATACGTTATCCGTTATACGTTATACGTTATACGTTACACGTTATACGTTATACGTTATACGTTTTACGTTATACGTTACATGTTATACGTTATACGTTACACGTTATACGTTGTACGTTATACGTTCTACGTTATACGTTAGACGTTATACGTTATACGTTATACGTTATACGTTATACGTTATACGTTCTACGTTATTCGTTTTACGATATACGTTATACGTTATACGTTATACGTTGTACGTTATACGTTATGCGTTATACGTTCTACGTTATTCGTTATACGTTCTACGTTGTACGTTATACGTTATACGTTATACGTTATACGTTATACGTTATACGTTATACGTTATACGTTATACGTTATACGTTATACGTTATACGTTATACGTTATACGTTATACGTTATACGTTATACGTTATACGTTATACGTTATACGTTATACGTTATACGTTACACGTTATACGTTATACGTTATACGTTATACGTTATACGTTATACGTTATACGTTATACGTTATACGTTATACGTTATACGTTATACGTTATACGTTATACGTTATACGTCATACGTTATATGTTATACGTTATATGTTATACGTTATACGTTATACGTTATACGTTATACGTTAGACGTTATACGTTATACGTTATACGTTATACGTTATACGTTATACGTTATACGTTATACGTTATACGTTATACGTTATACGTTATACGTTATACGTTATACGTTATACGTTATACGTTATACGTTATACGTTATACGTTATACGTTATACGTTACACGTTATACGTTATACGTTATACGTTATACGTTATACGTTATACGTTATAGGTCATACCTTATACGTGATACGTCATACGTTATATGTTATACGTTATACGTTATACGTTATGCGTTATACGTTATACGTTATACGTTAAACGTTATACGTTATACGTTATACGTTATACGTTATACGTTATACGTTATACGTTATACGTTATACGTTATACGTTATACGTTATACGTTATAGGTTATACGTTATACGTTATACGTTATACGTTATACGTTATACGTTATACGTTATACGTTATACGTTATACGTTATACGTTATACGTTATACGTTATACGTTATACGTTATACGTTGTACGTTATACGTTATGCGTTATACGTTCTACGTTAGTCGTTATACGTTATACGTTATACGTTATACGTTATACGTTATACGTTATACGTTATACGTTATACGTTATACGTTATACGTTATACGTTATACGTTATACGTTATACGTTATACGTTATACGTTATACGTTATACGTTATACGTTATACGTTATACGTTATACGTTATACGTTATGCGTTAGAATTTATACGTTATACGTTATACGTTATGCGTTAGAATTTATACGTTATACGTTATACGTTATACGTTATACGTTATACGTTATATGTTATACGTTATACGTTATGCGTTAGAATTTATACGTTATACGTTATACGTTATACGTTATACGTTATACGTTATACGTTATACGTTATATGTTATACGTTATACGTTATACGTTATACGTTATACGTTATACGTTATACGTTATACGTTATGCGTTATACGTTATACGTTCTACGTTAGTCGTTATACGTTATACGTTATACGTTATACATTATACGTTATACGTTATACGTTATACGTTATACGTTATACGTTATACGTTATACGTTATACGTTATACGTTATACGTTATACGTTATCCGTTATACGTTATACGTTATACGTTACACGTTATACGTTATACGTTATACGTTTTACGTTATACGTTACATGTTATACGTTATACGTTACACGTTATACGTTGTACGTTATACGTTCTACGTTATACGTTAGACGTTATACGTTATACGTTATACGTTATACGTTATACGTTATACGTTCTACGTTATTCGTTTTACGATATACGTTATACGTTATACGTTATACGTTGTACGTTATACGTTATGCGTTATACGTTCTACGTTATTCGTTATACGTTCTACGTTGTACGTTATACGTTATACGTTATACGTTATACGTTATACGTTATACGTTATACGTTATACGTTATACGTTATACGTTATACGTTATACGTTATACGTTATACGTTATACGTTATACGTTATACGTTATACGTTATACGTTATACGTTATACGTTATACGTTATACGTTATACGTTATACGTTATACGTTATACGTTATACGTTATACGTTATACGTTATACGTTATACGTTATACGTTATACGTTATACGTTATACGTTATACGTTATACGTTATACGTCATACGTTATACGTTATACGTTATACGTTATACGTTATACGTTATACGTTAGACGTTATACGTTATACATTATACGTTATACGTTATACGTTATACGTTATACGTTATACGTTATACGTTATACGTTATACGTTATACGTTATACGTTATACGTTATACGTTATACGTTATACGTTATACGTTATACGTTATACGTTACACGTTATACGTTATACGTTATACGTTATACGTTATACGTTATACGTTATAGGTCATACCTTATACGTGATACGTCATACGTTATATGTTATACGTTATACGTTATACGTTATGCGTTATACGTTATACGTTATACGTTAAACGTTATACGTTATACGTTATACGTTATACGTTATACGTTATACGTTATACGTTATACGTTATACGTTATACGTTATACGTTATACGTTATACGTTATAGGTTATACGTTATACGTTATACGTTATACGTTATACGTTATACGTTATACGTTATACGTTATACGTTATACGTTATACGTTATACGTTATACGTTATACGTTATACGTTATACGTTATACGTTATACGTTATACGTTATACGTTATACGTTATACGTTATACGTTATACGTTATACGTTATACGTTATACGTTATACGTTATACGTTATACGTTGTGCGTTAGAATTTATACGTTATACGTTATACGTTATACGTTATACGTTATACGTTATACGTTATACGTTATACGTTATACGTTATACGTTATACGTTATACGTTATACGTTATACGTTATACGTTATACGTTATACGTTATACGTTATACGTTATACGTTATACGTTATACGTTATACGTTATACGTTATACGTTATACGTTATACGTTATACGTTATACGTTATACGTTATACGTTATACGTTATACGTTATACGTTATACGTTATACGTTATACGTTATACGTTATACGTTATACGTTATACGTTATACGTTATACGTTATACGTTATACGTTATACGTTATACGTTATACGTTATACGTTATACGTTATACGTTATACGTTATACGTTATACGTTATACGTTATACGTTATACGTTATACGTTATACGTTATACGTTATACGTTATACGTTATACGTTATGCGTTATACGTTTTGCGATATACGTTATACGCTATACGTTATACGTTATAAGTTATACGTTATACGTTATACGTTATACGTTATACGTTATACGTTATACGTTATACGTTATACGTTATACGTTATACGTTATACGTTATACGTTATACGTTATACGTTATACGTGATACGTCATACGTTATATGTTATACGTTATACGTTATACGTTATGCGTTATACGTTATGCGCTATACGTTATACGTTCCACGTTAGTCGTTATACGTTATACGTTATACGTTATACATTATACGTTATACGTTATACGTTATACGTTATACGATATACGTTATACGTTATACGTTATACGTTATACGTTATACGTTATACGTTATACGTTATACGTTATACGCTATACGTTATACGTTATACGTCATACGTTATACGTTATACGTTATACGTTATACGTTATACGTTATACGTTATACGTTATACGTTATACGTTATACGTTATCCGTTATACGTTATACGTTATACGTTATACGTTATACGTTATACGTTATACGTTATACGTTATACGTTATACGTTATACGTTATACGTTATACGTTATACGTTATACGTTATACGTTATACGTTATACGTTATACGTTATACGTTATACGTTATACGTTATGCGTTAGAATTTATACGTTATACGTTATACGTTATACGTTATACGTTATACGTTATACGTTCTACGTTATACGTTATACGTTATACGTTATACGTTATACGTTATACGTTGTACGTTATACGTTATGCGTTATACGTTCTACGTTAGTCGTTATAAGTTATACGTTATACGTTATACGTAATGCGTTATACGTTATACGTTATACGTTATACGTTATACGTTATACGTTATACGTTATACGTTATACGTTATACGTTATACGTTATACGTTATACGTTATACGTTATACGTTATACGTTATACGTTATACGTTATACGTTATACGTTATACGTTATACGTTATACGTTATACGTTATACGTTATACGTTATACGTTATACGTTATACGTTATACGTTATACGTTATACGTTATGCGTTAGAGTTTATACGTTATACGTTATACGTTATACGTTATACGTTATACGTTATACGTTATACGTTATACGTTATACGTTATACGTTATACGTTATACGTTATACGTTATACGTTATACGTTATACGTTATACGTTATACGTTATACGTTATACGTTATACGTTATACGTTATACGTTATACGTTATACGTTATACGTTATACGTTATACGTTATACGTTATACGTTATACGTTATACGTTCTACGTTCTACGTTATACGTTATACGTTATACGTTATACGTTATACGTTATACGTTATACGTTGTACGTTATACGATATGCGTTATACGTTCTACGTTAGTCGTTATACGTTATACGTTATACGTTATACGTTATACGTTATGCGTTAGAATTTATACGTTATACGTTATACGTTATACGTTATACGTTATACGTTATACGTTATACGTTGTACGTTATACGTTATGCGTTATACGTTCTACGTTAGTCGTTATACGTTATACGTTATACGTTATACGTTATACGTTATACGTTATACGTTATACGTTATACGTTATACGTTATACGTTATACGTTATACGTTATACGTTATACGTTATACGTTATACGTTATAGGTTATACGTTATACGTTATACGTTATACGTTATACGTTATACGTTATACGTTATACGTTATACGTTATACGTTATACGTTATACGTTATACGTTATACGTTATACGTTATACGTTATACGTTATGCGTTAGAATTTATACGTTATACGTTATACGTTATACGTTATACGTTATACGTTATACGTTATACGTTATAGGTTATACGTTATACGTTATACGTTATACGTTATACGTTATACGTTATACGTTATACGTTATACGTTATACGTTATACGTTATACGTTATACGTTATACGTTATACGTTATACGTTATACGTTATACGTTATACGTTATACGTTATACGTTATACGTTATACGTTATACGTTATACGTTATACGTTATACGTTATACGTTATACGTTATGCGTTAGAATTTATACGTTATACGTTATACGTTATACGTTATACGTTATACGTTATACGTTGAACGTTATGCGTTCTACGTTCTACGTTATACGTTATACGTTATACGTTATACGTTATACGTTGTACGTTATACGTTATGCGTTATACGTTCTACGTTAGTCGTTATACGTTATACGTTATACGTTATACGTTATACGTTATACGTTATACGTTATACGTTATACGTTATACGTTATACGTTATACGTTATACGTTATACGTTATACGATATACGTTATACGTTATACGTTATACGTTATACGTTATACGTTATACGTTATACGTTATACGTTATACGTTATACGTTATACGTTATACGTTATACGTTATACGATATACGTTATACGTTATACGTTATACGTTATACGTTATACGTTATACGTTATACGTTATACGTTATACGTTATACGTTATGCGTTAGAATTTATAAGTTATACGTTATACGTTATACGTTATACGTTATACGTTATACGTTGAACGTTATACGTTATACGTTATACGTTATACGTTATACGTTATACGTTATACGTTGTACGTTATACGTTATACGTTATGCGTTAGAATTTATACGTTATACGTTATACGTTATACGTTATACGTTATACGTTATACGTTATACGTTATACGTTATACGTTATACGTTATACGTTATACGTTATACGTTATACGTTATACGTTATACGTTATACGTTATACGTTATACGTTATACGTTATACGTTATACGTTATACGTTATACGCTATACGTTATACGTTATACGTCATACTTTATACGTTATACGTTATACGTTATACGTTATACGTTATACGTTATGCGTTATACGTTTTGCGATATACGTTATACGCTATACGTTATACGTTATAAGTTATACGTTATACGTTATACGTTATACGTTATACGTTATACGTTATACGTTATACGTTATACGTTATACGTTATACGTTATACGTTATACGTTATACGTTATACGTTATACGTTATACGTGATACGTCATACGTTATATGTTATACGTTATACGTTACACGTTATGCGTTATACGTTATGCGCTATACGTTATACGTTCCACGTTAGTCGTTATACGTTATACGTTATACGTTATACATTATACGTTATACGTGATACGTCATACGTTATATGTTATACGTTATACGTTACACGTTATGCGTTATACGTTATGCGCTATACGTTATACGTTCCACGTTAGTCGTTATACATTATACGTTATACGTTATACATTATACGTTATACGTTATACGTTATACGTTATACGTTATACGTTATACGTTATACGTTATACGTTATACGTTATACGTTATACGTTATACGTTATACGTTATACGTTATACGTTATACGTTATACGTTATACGTTATACGTTATACGTTATACGTTATACATTATACGTTATACGTTATACGTTATACGTTATACGTTATACGTTATACGTTATACGTTATACATTATACGTTATACGTTATACGTTATACGTTATACGTTATACGTTATACGTTATACGTTATACGTTATACGTTATACGTTATACGTTATACGTTATACGTTCTACGTTCTACGTTCTACGTTATACGTTATACGTTATACGTTATACGTTATACGTTATACGTTGTACGTTATACGTTGTGCGTTATACGTTCTACGTTAGTCGTTATACGTTATACGTTATACGTTATACGTTGTACGTTATACGTTATACGTTATACGTTATACGTTATACGTTATACGTTATACGTTATACGTTATACGTTGTACGTTATACGTTATACGTTATGCGTTAGAATTTATACGTTATACGTTATACGTTATACGTTATACGTTATACGTTATACGTTATACGTTATACGTTATACGTTATACGTTATACGTTATACGTTATACGTTATACGTTATACGTTATACGTTATGCGTTATACGTTATACGTTCTACGTTAGTCGTTATACGTTATACGTTATACGTTATACATTATACGTTATACGTTATACGTTATACGTTATACGTTATACGTTATACGTTATACGTTATACGTTATACGTTATACGTTATACGTTATACGTTATACGTTATACGTTATACGTTATACGTTATACGTTATACGTTATGCGTTAGAATTTATACGTTATACGTTATATGTTATACGTTATACGTTATGCGTTAGAATTTATACGTTATACGTTATACGTTATACGTTATACGTTATACGTTATATGTTATACGTTATACGTTATGCGTTAGAATTTATACGTTATACGTTATACGTTATACGTTATACGTTATACGTTATACGTTATACGTTATATGTTATACGTTATACGTTATACGTTATACGTTATACGTTATACGTTATACGTTATACGTTATGCGTTATACGTTATACGTTCTACGTTAGTCGTTATACGTTATACGTTATACGTTATACATTATACGTTATACGTTATACGTTATACGTTATACGTTATACGTTATACGTTATACGTTATACGTTATACGTTATACGTTATACGTTATCCGTTATACGTTATACGTTATACGTTACACGTTATACGTTATACGTTATACGTTTTACGTTATACGTTACATGTTATACGTTATACGTTACACGTTATACGTTGTACGTTATACGTTCTACGTTATACGTTAGACGTTATACGTTATACGTTATACGTTATACGTTATACGTTATACGTTATACGTTATTCGTTTTACGATATACGTTATACGTTATACGTTATACGTTGTACGTTATACGTTATGCGTTATACGTTCTACGTTATTCGTTATACGTTCTACGTTGTACGTTATACGTTATACGTTATACGTTATACGTTATACGTTATACGTTATACGTTATACGTTATACGTTATACGTTATACGTTATACGTTATACGTTATACGTTATACGTTATACGTTATACGTTATACGTTATACGTTATACGTTATACGTTATACGTTATACGTTATACGTTATACGTTATACGTTATACGTTATACGTTATACGTTATACGTTATACGTTATACGTTATACGTTATACGTTATACGTTATACGTTATACGTTATACGTTATACGTCATACGTTATATGTTATACGTTATACGTTATACGTTATACGTTATACCTTAGACGTTATACGTTATACATTATACGTTATACGTTATACGTTATACGTTATACGTTATACGTTATACGTTATACGTTATACGTTATACGTTATACGTTATACGTTATACGTTATACGTTATACGTTATACGTTACACGTTATACGTTATACGTTATACGTTATACGTTATACGTTATACGTTATAGGTCATACCTTATACGTGATACGTCATACGTTATATGTTATACGTTATACGTTATACGTTATGCGTTATACGTTATACGTTATACGTTAAACGTTATACGTTATACGTTATACGTTATACGTTATACGTTATAGGTTATACGTTATACGTTATACGTTATACGTTATACGTTATACGTTATACGTTATACGTTATACGTTATACGTTATACGTTATACGTTATACGTTATACGTTATACGTTATACGTTATACGTTATACGTTATACGTTATACGTTATACGTTATACGTTATACGTTATACGTTATACGTTATACGTTATACGTTATACGTTATACGTTATACGTTATACGTTATACGTTATACGTTATACGTTATACGTTATACGTTATACGTTATACGTTATGCGTTAGAATTTATACGTTATACGTTATACGTTATACGTTATACGTTATACGTTATACGTTATACGTTATACGTTATACGTTATACGTTATACGTTATACGTTATACGTTATACGTTATACGTTATACGTTATACGTTATACGTTATACGTTATACGTTATACGTTATACGTTATACGTTATACGTTATACGTTATACGTTATACGTTATACGTTATACGTTATACGTTATACGTTATACGTTATACGTTATACGTTATACGTTATACGTTATACGTTATACGTTATACGTTATACGTTATACGTTATACGTTATACGTTATACGTTATACGTTATACGTTATACGTTATACGTTATACGTTATACGTTATACGTTATGCGTTATACGTTATACGTTATACGTTATACGTTATACGTTATACGTTATACGTTATACGTTATACGTTATACGTTATACGTTATGCGTTAGACGTTATACGTTATACGTTATGCGTTAGAATTTATACGTTATACGTTATACGTTATACGTTATACGTTATACGTTATACGTTATACGTTATACGTTATACGTTATACGTTATACGTTATACGTTATACGTTATACGTTATACGTTATACGTTATACGTTATACGTTATACGTTATACGTTATACGTTATACGTTATACGTTATACGTTATACGTTATACGTTATACGTTATACGTTATACGTTATACGTTATACGTTATACGTTATACGTTCTACGTTATACGTTCTACGTTATACGTTATACGTTATACGTTATACGTTGTACGTTATACGTTGTACGTTATACGTTATGCGTTATACGTTCTACGTTAGTCGTTATACGTTATACGTTATACGTTATACGTTATACGTTATACGTTATACGTTATACGTTATACGTTATACGTTATACGTTATACGTTATACGTTATACGTTATACGTTATACGTTATACGTTGTACGTTATACGTTGTACGTTATACGTTATACGTTATACGTTATACGTTGTACGTTATACGTTGTACGTTATACGTTATACGTTATGCGTTAGAATTTATACGTTATACGTTATACGTTATACGTTATACGTTATACGTTATACGTTATACGTTATACGTTATACGTTATACGTTATACGTTATACGTTATACGTTATACGTTATACGTTATACGTTATACGTTATACGTTATACGTTATGCGTTATACGTTATACGTTCTACGTTAGTCGTTATACGTTATACGTTATACGTTATACATTATACGTTATACGTTATACGTTATACGTTATACGTTATACGTTATACGTTATACGTTATACGTTATACGTTATACGTTATACGTTATACGCTATACGTTATACGTTATACGTCATACGTTA
The DNA here is from genome assembly GCF_051014685.1 of Ptiloglossa arizonensis. Classification (NCBI taxonomy): domain Eukaryota; kingdom Metazoa; phylum Arthropoda; class Insecta; order Hymenoptera; family Colletidae; genus Ptiloglossa; species Ptiloglossa arizonensis. The sequence goes on from NW_027479623.1 coordinate 18,416, forward strand.
TACGTTATACGTTATACGTTATACGTTATACGTTATACGTTATACATTATACGTTATACGTTATACGTTATACGTTATACGTTATACGTTATGCGTTATACGTTTTGCGATATACGTTATACGCTATACGTTATACGTTATGCGTTATACGTTTTGCGATATACGTTATACGCTATACGTTATACGTTATACGTTATACGTTATACGTTATACGTTATACGTTATACGTTATACGTTAGACGTTATACGTTATACGTTATGCGTTAGAATTTATACGTTATACGTTATACGTTATACGTTATACGTTATACGTTATACGTTATACGTTATACGTTATACGTTATACGTTATACGTTATACGTTATACGTTATACGTTATACGTTATACGTTATACGTTATACGTTATACGTTATACGTTATACGTTATACGTTATACGTTATACGTTATACGTTATACGTTATACGTTATACGTTCTACGTTATACGTTCTACGTTATACGTTATACGTTATACGTTATACGTTGTACGTTATACGTTGTACGTTATACGTTATGCGTTATACGTTCTACGTTAGTCGTTATACGTTATACGTTATACGTTATACGTTATACGTTATACGTTATACGTTATACGTTATACGTTATACGTTATACGTTATACGTTATACGTTATACGTTATACGTTATACGTTATACGTTATACGTTATACGTTATACGTTATACGTTAAACGTTATACGTTATACGTTATACGTTATACGTTATACGTTATACGTTCTACGTTATACGTTGTACGTTATACGTTATGCGTTATACGTTCTACGTTATTCGTTATACGTTCTACGTTATACGTTATACGTTATACGTTATACATTATACGTTATACGTTATACGTTATACGTTATACGTTATACGTTATACGTTATACGTTATACGTTATACGTTATACGTTATACGTTATACGTTATGCGTTAGACGTTATACGTTATACGTTATGCGTTAGAATTTATACGTTATACTTTATACGTTATACGTTATACGTTATACGTTATACGTTATACGTTATACGTTATACGTTATACGTTATACGTTATACGTTATACGTTATACGTTATACGTTATACGTTATACGTTATACGTTATACGTTATACGTTATACGTTATACGTTATACGTTATACGTTATACGTTATACGTTATACGTTATACGTTATACGTTATACGTTATACGTTATGCGTTAGACGTTATACGTTATACGTTATGCGTTAGAATTTATACGTTATACGTTATACGTTATACGTTATACGTTATACGTTATACGTTATACGTTATACGTTATACGTTATACGTTATACGTTATACGTTATACGTTATACGTTATACGTTATACGTTATACGTTATACGTTATACGTTATACGTTATACGTTATACGTTATACGTTATACGTTATACGTTATACGTTATACGTTATACGTTATACGTTATACGTTATACGTTATACGTTATACGTTATACGTTATACGTTATACGTTATACGTTATACGTTATACGTTATACGTTATACGTTATACGTTATACGTTATACGTTATGCGTTAGACGTTATACGTTATACGTTATGCGTTAGAATTTATACGTTATACGTTATACGTTATACGTTATACGTTATACGTTGTACGTTATACGTTATACGTTATGCGTTAGAATTTATACGTTATACGTTATACGTTATACGTTATACGTTATACGTTATACGTTATACGTTATACGTTATACGTTATACGTTATACGTTATACGTTATACGTTATACGTTATACGTTATACGTTATACGTTATACGTTATACGTTATGCGTTATACGTTATACGTTCTACGTTAGTCGTTATACGTTATACGTTATACGTTATACATTATACGTTATACGTTATACGTTATACGTTATACGTTATACGTTATACGTTATACGTTATACGTTATACGTTATACGTTATACGTTATACGCTATACGTTATACGTTATACGTCATACGTTATACGTTATACGTTATACGTTATACGTTATACGTTATACGTTATACATTATACGTTATACGTTATACGTTATACGTTATACGTTATACGTTATGCGTTATACGTTTTGCGATATACGTTATACGCTATACGTTATACGTTATGCGTTATACGTTTTGCGATATACGTTATACGCTATACGTTATACGTTATACGTTATACGTTATACGTTATACGTTATACGTTATACGTTATACGTTAGACGTTATACGTTATACGTTATGCGTTAGAATTTATACGTTATACGTTATACGTTATACGTTATACGTTATACGTTATACGTTATACGTTATACGTTATACGTTATACGTTATACGTTATACGTTATACGTTATACGTTATACGTTATACGTTATACGTTATACGTTATACGTTATACGTTATACGTTATACGTTATACGTTATACGTTATACGTTATACGTTATACGTTATACGTTATACGTTCTACGTTATACGTTCTACGTTATACGTTATACGTTATACGTTATACGTTGTACGTTATACGTTGTACGTTATACGTTATGCGTTATACGTTCTACGTTAGTCGTTATACGTTATACGTTATACGTTATACGTTATACGTTATACGTTATACGTTATACGTTATACGTTATACGTTATACGTTATACGTTATACGTTATACGTTATACGTTATACGTTATACGTTATACGTTATACGTTATACGTTATACGTTATACGTTATACGTTATACGTTATACGTTATACGTTATACGTTATACGTTATACGTTATACGTTATGCGTTATACGTTATACGTTCTACGTTAGTCGTTATACGTTATACGTTATACGTTATACATTATACGTTATACGTTATACGTTATACGTTATACGTTATACGTTATACGTTATACGTTATACGTTATACGTTATACGTTATACGTTATACGCTATACGTTATACGTTATACGTTATACATTATACGTTATACGTTATACGTTATACGCTATACGTTATACGTTATACGTCATACGTTATACGTTATACGTCATACGTTATACGTTATACGTTATACGTTATACGTTATACGTTATACGTTATACGTTATCCGTTATACGTTATACGTTATACGTTATACGTTATACGTTATACGTTATACGTTATACGTTATACGTTATACGTTATACGTTATACGTTATACGTTATACGTTATACGTTATACGTTATACGTTATACGTTATACGTTATACGTTATACGTTATACGTTATACGTTATACGTTATGCGTTAGAATTTATACGTTATACGTTATACGTTATACGTTATACGTTATACGTTATACGTTCTACGTTATACGTTATACGTTATACGTTATACGTTATACGTTATACGTTGTACGTTATACGTTATGCGTTATACGTTCTACGTTAGTCGTTATAAGTTATACGTTATACGTTATACGTAATGCGTTATACGTTATACGTTATACGTTATACGTTATACGTTATACGTTATACGTTATACGTTATACGTTATACGTTATACGTTATACGTTATACGTTATACGTTATACGTTATACGTTATACGTTATACGTTATACGTTATACGTTATACGTTATACGTTATGCGTTAGAATTTATACGTTATACGTTATACGTTATACGTTATACGTTATACGTTATACGTTATACGTTATACGTTATACGTTATACGTCATACGTTATACGTTATACGTTATACGTTATGCGTTATACGTTATACGTTCTACGTTAGTCGTTATACGTTATACGTTATACGTTATACATTATACGTTATACGTTATACGTTATACGTTATACGTTATACGTTATACGTTATACGTTATACGTTATACGTTATACGTTATACGTTATACGTTATACGTTATGCGTTAGAATTTATACGTTATACGTTATACGTTATACGTTATACGTTATACGTTATACGTTATACGTTATACGTTATACGTTATACGTTATACGTTATACGTTATACGTTATACGTTATACGTTATACGTTATACGTTATACGTTATACGTTATACGTTATACGTTATACGTTATACGTTATACGTTATGCGTTAGAATTTATACGTTATACGTTATACGTTATACGTTATACGTTATACGTTATACGTTATACGTTATACGTTATACGTTATACGTTATACGTTATACGTTATACGTCATACGTTATACGTTATACGTTATACGTTATGCGTTATACGTTATACGTTCTACGTTAGTCGTTATACGTTATACGTTATACGTTATACATTATACGTTATACGTTATACGTTATACGTTATACGTTATACGTTATACGTTATACGTTATACGTTATACGTTATACGTTATACGTTATACGTTATACGTTATGCGTTAGAATTTATACGTTATACGTTATACGTTATACGTTATACGTTATACGTTATACGTTATACGTTATACGTTATACGTTATACGTTATACGTTATACGTTATACGTTATACGTTATACGTTATACGTTATACGTTATACGTTATACGTTATACGTTATACGTTATACGTTATACGTTATACGTTATACGTTATACGTTATACGTTATACGTTATACGTTATACGTTATACGTTCTACGTTATACGTTCTACGTTATACGTTATACGTTATACGTTATACGTTGTACGTTATACGTTGTACGTTATACGTTATGCGTTATACGTTCTACGTTAGTCGTTATACGTTATACGTTATACGTTATACGTTATACGTTATACGTTATACGTTATACGTTATACGTTATACGTTATACGTTATACGTTATACGTTATACGTTATACGTTATACGTTATACGTTATACGTTATACGTTGTACGTTATACGTTGTACGTTATACGTTATACGTTATACGTTATACGTTGTACGTTATACGTTGTACGTTATACGTTATACGTTATGCGTTAGAATTTATACGTTATACGTTATACGTTATACGTTATACGTTATACGTTATACGTTATACGTTATACGTTATACGTTATACGTTATACGTTATACGTTATACGTTATACGTTATACGTTATACGTTATACGTTATACGTTATACGTTATGCGTTATACGTTATACGTTCTACGTTAGTCGTTATACGTTATACGTTATACGTTATACATTATACGTTATACGTTATACGTTATACGTTATACGTTATACGTTATACGTTATACGTTATACGTTATACGTTATACGTTATACGTTATACGCTATACGTTATACGTTATACGTCATACGTTATACGTTATACGTTATACGTTATACGCTATACGTTATACGTTATACGTCATACGTTATACGTTATACGTCATACGTTATACGTTATACGTTATACGTTATACGTTATACGTTATACGTTATGCGTTAGACGTTATACGTTATACGTTATGCGTTAGAATTTATACGTTATACTTTATACGTTATACGTTATACGTTATACGTTATACGTTATACGTTATACGTTATACGTTATACGTTATACGTTATACGTTATACGTTATACGTTATACGTTATACGTTATACGTTATACGTTATACGTTATACGTTATACGTTATACGTTATACGTTATACGTTATACGTTATACGTTATACGTTATACGTTATACGTTATACGTTATGCGTTAGACGTTATACGTTATACGTTATGCGTTAGAATTTATACGTTATACGTTATACGTTATACGTTATACGTTATACGTTATACGTTATACGTTATACGTTATACGTTATACGTTATACGTTATACGTTATACGTTATACGTTATACGTTATACGTTATACGTTATACGTTATACGTTATACGTTATACGTTATACGTTATACGTTATACGTTATACGTTATACGTTATACGTTATACGTTATACGTTATACGTTATACGTTATACGTTATACGTTATACGTTATACGTTATACGTTATACGTTATACGTTATACGTTATACGTTATACGTTATACGTTATACGTTATACGTTATACGTTATACGTTATACGTTATACGTTATACGTTATACGTTATACGTTATGCGTTAGACGTTATACGTTATACGTTATGCGTTAGAATTTATACGTTATACGTTATACGTTATACGTTATACGTTATACGTTGTACGTTATACGTTATACGTTATGCGTTAGAATTTATACGTTATACGTTATACGTTATACGTTATACGTTATACGTTATACGTTATACGTTATACGTTATACGTTATACGTTATACGTTATACGTTATACGTTATACGTTATACGTTATACGTTATACGTTATACGTTATACGTTATGCGTTATACGTTATACGTTCTACGTTAGTCGTTATACGTTATACGTTATACGTTATACATTATACGTTATACGTTATACGTTATACGTTATACGTTATACGTTATACGTTATACGTTATACGTTATACGTTATACGTTATACGTTATACGCTATACGTTATACGTTATACGTCATACGTTATACGTTATACGTTATACGTTATACGTTATACGTTATACGTTATACATTATACGTTATACGTTATACGTTATACGTTATACGTTATACGTTATGCGTTATACGTTTTGCGATATACGTTATACGCTATACGTTATACGTTATGCGTTATACGTTTTGCGATATACGTTATACGCTATACGTTATACGTTATACGTTATACGTTATACGTTATACGTTATACGTTATACGTTATACGTTAGACGTTATACGTTATACGTTATGCGTTAGAATTTATACGTTATACGTTATACGTTATACGTTATACGTTATACGTTATACGTTATACGTTATACGTTATACGTTATACGTTATACGTTATACGTTATACGTTATACGTTATACGTTATACGTTATACGTTATACGTTATACGTTATACGTTATACGTTATACGTTATACGTTATACGTTATACGTTATACGTTATACGTTATACGTTATACGTTCTACGTTATACGTTCTACGTTATACGTTATACGTTATACGTTATACGTTGTACGTTATACGTTGTACGTTATACGTTATGCGTTATACGTTCTACGTTAGTCGTTATACGTTATACGTTATACGTTATACGTTATACGTTATACGTTATACGTTATACGTTATACGTTATACGTTATACGTTATACGTTATACGTTATACGTTATACGTTATACGTTATACGTTATACGTTATACGTTGTACGTTATACGTTGTACGTTATACGTTATACGTTATACGTTATACGTTGTACGTTATACGTTGTACGTTATACGTTATACGTTATGCGTTAGAATTTATACGTTATACGTTATACGTTATACGTTATACGTTATACGTTATACGTTATACGTTATACGTTATACGTTATACGTTATACGTTATACGTTATACGTTATACGTTATACGTTATACGTTATACGTTATACGTTATACGTTATGCGTTATACGTTATACGTTCTACGTTAGTCGTTATACGTTATACGTTATACGTTATACATTATACGTTATACGTTATACGTTATACGTTATACGTTATACGTTATACGTTATACGTTATACGATATACGTTATACGTTATACGTTATACGCTATACGTTATACGTTATACGTCATACGTTATACGTTATACGTTATACGTTATACGTTATACGTTATACGTTATACATTATACGTTATACGTTATACGTTATACGTTATACGTTATACGTTATGCGTTATACGTTTTGCGATATACGTTATACGCTATACGTTATACGTTATAAGTTATACGTTATACGTTATACGTTATACGTTATACGTTATACGTTATACGTTATACGTTATACGTTATACGTTATACGTTATACGTTATACGTTATACGTTATACGTTATACGTTATACGTTATACGTTATACGTGATACGTCATACGTTATATGTTATACGTTATACGTTATACGTTATGCGTTATACGTTATGCGCTATACGTTATACGTTCCACGTTAGTCGTTATACGTTATACGTTATACGTTATACATTATACGTTATACGTTATACGTTATACGTTATACGATATACGTTATACGTTATACGTTATACGTTATACGTTATACGTTATACGTTATACGTTATACGTTATACGCTATACGTTATACGTTATACGTCATACGTTATACGTTATACGTTATACGTTATACGTTATACGTTATACGTTATACGTTATACGTTATACGTTATACGTTATCCGTTATACGTTATACGTTATACGTTATACGTTATACGTTATACGTTATACGTTATACGTTATACGTTATACGTTATACGTTATACGTTATACGTTATACGTTATACGTTATACGTTATACGTTATACGTTATACGTTATACGTTATACGTTATACGTTATACGTTATACGTTATACGTTATGCGTTAGAATTTATACGTTATACGTTATACGTTATACGTTATACGTTATACGTTATACGTTCTACGTTATACGTTATACGTTATACGTTATACGTTATACGTTATACGTTGTACGTTATACGTTATGCGTTATACGTTCTACGTTAGTCGTTATAAGTTATACGTTATACGTTATACGTAATGCGTTATACGTTATACGTTATACGTTATACGTTATACGTTATACGTTATACGTTATACGTTATACGTTATACGTTATACGTTATACGTTATACGTTATACGTTATACGTTATACGTTATACGTTATACGTTATACGTTATACGTTATACGTTATACGTTATGCGTTAGAATTTATACGTTATACGTTATACGTTATACGTTATACGTTATACGTTATACGTTATACGTTATACGTTATACGTTATACGTTATACGTCATACGTTATACGTTATACGTTATACGTTATACGTTATACGTTATACGTTATACGTTATACGTTATACGTTATACGTTATACGTTATACGTTATACGTTATACGTTATACGTTATACGTTATACGTTGTACGTTCTACGTTATACGTTATACGTTATACGTTATACGTTATACGTTATACGTTGTACGTTATACGTTATGCGTTATACGTTCTACGTTAGTCGTTATAAGTTATACGTTATACGTTATACGTAATGCGTTATACGTTATACGTTATACGTTATACGTTATACGTTATACGTTATACGTTATACGTTATACGTTATACGTTATACGTTATACGTTATACGTTATACGTTATACGTTATACGTTATACGTTATACGTTATACGTTATACGTTATACGTTATGCGTTAGAATTTATACGTTATACGTTATACGTTATACGTTATACGTTATACGTTATACGTTATACGTTATACGTTATACGTTATACGTTATACGTCATACGTTATACGTTATACGTTATACGTTATGCGTTATACGTTATACGTTCTACGTTAGTCGTTATACGTTATACGTTATACGTTATACATTATACGTTATACGTTATACGTTATACGTTATACGTTATACGTTATACGTTATACGTTATACGTTATACGTTATACGTTATACGTTATACGTTATACGTTATACCTTATACGTGATACGTCATACGTTATATGTTATACGTTATACGTTATACGTTATGCGTTATACGTTATACGTTATACGTTAAACGTTATACGTTATACGTTATACGTTATACGTTATACGTTATACGTTATACGTTATACGTTATACGTTATACGTTATACGTTATACGTTATACGTTATGGGTTATACGTTATACGTTATACGTTATACGTTATACATTATACGTTATACGTTATACGTTATACGTTATACGTTATACGTTATACGTTATACGTTATACGTTATACGTTATACGTTATACGTTATACGTTATACGTTCTACGTTATACGTTATACGTTATACGTTATACGTTATACGTTATACGTTGTACGTTATACGTTATGCGTTATACGTTCTACGTTAGTCGTTATACGTTATACGTTATACGTTATACGTTATACGTTATACGTTATACGTTATACGTTATACGTTATACGTTATACGTTATACGTTATACGTTATACGTTATACGTTATACGTTATACGTTATACGTTATACGTTATACGTTATACGTTATACGTTATACGTTCTACGTTATACGTTGTACGTTATACGTTATGCGTTATACGTTCTACGTTATTCGTTATACGTTCTACGTTATACGTTATACGTTATACGTTATACATTATACGTTATACGTTATACGTTATACGTTATACGTTATACGTTATACGTTATACGTTATACGTTATACGTTATACGTTATACGTTATACGTTATACGTTATGCGTTAGACGTTATACGTTATACGTTATGCGTTAGAATTTATACGTTATACGTTATACGTTATACGTTATACGTTATACGTTATACGTTATACGTTATACGTTATACGTTATACGTTATACGTTATACGTTATACGTTATACGTTATACGTTATACGTTATACGTTATACGTTATACGTTATACGTTATACGTTATACGTTATACGTTATACGTTATACGTTATACGTTATACGTTATACGTTATACGTTATGCGTTAGACGTTATACGTTATACGTTATGCGTTAGAATTTATACGTTATACGTTATACGTTATACGTTATACGTTATACGTTATACGTTATACGTTATACGTTATACGTTATACGTTATACGTTATACGTTATACGTTATACGTTATACGTTATACGTTATACGTTATACGTTATACGTTATACGTTATACGTTATACGTTATACGTTATACGTTATACGTTATACGTTATACGTTATACGTTATACGTTATACGTTATACGTTATACGTTATACGTTATACGTTATACGTTATACGTTATACGTTATACGTTATACGTTATACGTTATACGTTATACGTTATACGTTATACGTTATACGTTATACGTTATACGTTATACGTTATGCGTTAGACGTTATACGTTATACGTTATGCGTTAGAATTTATACGTTATACGTTATACGTTATACGTTATACGTTATACGTTATACGTTATACGTTATACGTTATACGTTATACGTTATACGTTATACGTTATACGTTATACGTTATACGTTATACGTTATACGTTATACGTTATACGTTATACGTTATACGTTATACGTTATACGTTATACGTTATACGTTATACGTTATACGTTATACGTTATACGTTATACGTTATACGTTATACGTTCTACGTTATACGTTCTACGTTATACGTTATACGTTATACGTTATACGTTGTACGTTATACGTTGTACGTTATACGTTATGCGTTATACGTTCTACGTTAGTCGTTATACGTTATACGTTATACGTTATACGTTATACGTTATACGTTATACGTTATACGTTATACGTTATACGTTATACGTTATACGTTATACGTTATACGTTATACGTTATACGTTATACGTTATACGTTATACGTTGTACGTTATACGTTGTACGTTATACGTTATACGTTATACGTTATACGTTGTACGTTATACGTTGTACGTTATACGTTATACGTTATGCGTTAGAATTTATACGTTATACGTTATACGTTATACGTTATACGTTATACGTTATACGTTATACGTTATACGTTATACGTTATACGTTATACGTTATACGTTATACGTTATGCGTTATACGTTATACGTTCTACGTTAGTCGTTATACGTTATACGTTATACGTTATACATTATACGTTATACGTTATACGTTATACGTTATACGTTATACGTTATACGTTATACGTTATACGTTATACGTTATACGTTATACGTTATACGCTATACGTTATACGTTATACGTCATACGTTATACGTTATACGTTATACGTTATACGTTATACGTTATACGTTATACATTATACGTTATACGTTATACGTTATACGTTATACGTTATACGTTATGCGTTATACGTTTTGCGATATACGTTATACGCTATACGTTATACGTTATGCGTTATACGTTTTGCGATATACGTTATACGCTATACGTTATACGTTATACGTTATACGTTATACGTTATACGTTATACGTTATACGTTATACGTTAGACGTTATACGTTATACGTTATGCGTTAGAATTTATACGTTATACGTTATACGTTATACGTTATACGTTATACGTTATACGTTATACGTTATACGTTATACGTTATACGTTATACGTTATACGTTATACGTTATACGTTATACGTTATACGTTATACGTTATACGTTATACGTTATACGTTATACGTTATACGTTATACGTTATACGTTATACGTTATACGTTATACGTTATACGTTATACGTTCTACGTTATACGTTCTACGTTATACGTTATACGTTATACGTTATACGTTGTACGTTATACGTTGTACGTTATACGTTATGCGTTATACGTTCTACGTTAGTCGTTATACGTTATACGTTATACGTTATACGTTATACGTTATACGTTATACGTTATACGTTATACGTTATACGTTATACGTTATACGTTATACGTTATACGTTATACGTTATACGTTATACGTTATACGTTATACGTTGTACGTTATACGTTGTACGTTATACGTTATACGTTATACGTTATACGTTGTACGTTATACGTTGTACGTTATACGTTATACGTTATGCGTTAGAATTTATACGTTATACGTTATACGTTATACGTTATACGTTATACGTTATACGTTATACGTTATACGTTATACGTTATACGTTATACGTTATACGTTATACGTTATACGTTATACGTTATACGTTATACGTTCTACGTTATACGTTGTACGTTATACGTTATGCGTTATACGTTCTACGTTATTCGTTATACGTTCTACGTTATACGTTATACGTTATACGTTATACATTATACGTTATACGTTATACGTTATACGTTATACGTTATACGTTATACGTTATACGTTATACGTTATACGTTATACGTTATACGTTATACGTTATGCGTTAGACGTTATACGTTATACGTTATGCGTTAGAATTTATACGTTATACGTTATACGTTATACGTTATACGTTATACGTTATACGTTATACGTTATACGTTATACGTTATACGTTATACGTTATACGTTATACGTTATACGTTATACGTTATACGTTATACGTTATACGTTATACGTTATACGTTATACGTTATACGTTATACGTTATACGTTATACGTTATACGTTATACGTTATACGTTATACGTTATACGTTATACGTTATACGTTATACGTTATACGTTATACGTTATACGTTATACGTTATGCGTTAGACGTTATACGTTATACGTTATGCGTTAGAATTTATACGTTATACGTTATACGTTATACGTTATACGTTATACGTTATACGTTATACGTTATACGTTATACGTTATACGTTATACGTTATACGTTATACGTTATACGTTATACGTTATACGTTATACGTTATACGTTATACGTTATACGTTATACGTTATACGTTATACGTTATACGTTATACGTTATACGTTATACGTTGTACGTTATACGTTGTACGTTATACGTTATACGTTATACGTTATACGTTGTACGTTATACGTTGTACGTTATACGTTATACGTTATGCGTTAGAATTTATACGTTATACGTTATACGTTATACGTTATACGTTATACGTTATACGTTATACGTTATACGTTATACGTTATACGTTATACGTTATACGTTATACGTTATACGTTATACGTTATACGTTATACGTTATACGTTATACGTTATGCGTTATACGTTATACGTTCTACGTTAGTCGTTATACGTTATACGTTATACGTTATACATTATACGTTATACGTTATACGTTATACGTTATACGTTATACGTTATACGTTATACGTTATACGTTATACGTTATACGTTATACGTTATACGCTATACGTTATACGTTATACGTCATACGTTATACGTTATACGTTATACGTTATACGTTATACGTTATACGTTATACATTATACGTTATACGTTATACGTTATACGTTATACGTTATACGTTATGCGTTATACGTTTTGCGATATACGTTATACGCTATACGTTATACGTTATGCGTTATACGTTTTGCGATATACGTTATACGCTATACGTTATACGTTATACGTTATACGTTATACGTTATACGTTATACGTTATACGTTATACGTTAGACGTTATACGTTATACGTTATGCGTTAGAATTTATACGTTATACGTTATACGTTATACGTTATACGTTATACGTTATACGTTATACGTTATACGTTATACGTTATACGTTATACGTTATACGTTATACGTTATACGTTATACGTTATACGTTATACGTTATACGTTATACGTTATACGTTATACGTTATACGTTATACGTTATACGTTATACGTTATACGTTATACGTTATACGTTCTACGTTATACGTTCTACGTTATACGTTATACGTTATACGTTATACGTTGTACGTTATACGTTGTACGTTATACGTTATGCGTTATACGTTCTACGTTAGTCGTTATACGTTATACGTTATACGTTATACGTTATACGTTATACGTTATACGTTATACGTTATACGTTATACGTTATACGTTATACGTTATACGTTATACGTTATACGTTATACGTTATACGTTATACGTTATACGTTGTACGTTATACGTTGTACGTTATACGTTATACGTTATACGTTATACGTTGTACGTTATACGTTGTACGTTATACGTTATACGTTATGCGTTAGAATTTATACGTTATACGTTATACGTTATACGTTATACGTTATACGTTATACGTTATACGTTATACGTTATACGTTATACGTTATACGTTATACGTTATACGTTATACGTTATACGTTATACGTTATACGTTATACGTTATACGTTATACGTTATACGTTATGCGTTATACGTTATACGTTCTACGTTAGTCGTTATACGTTATACGTTATACGTTATACATTATACGTTATACGTTATACGTTATACGTTATACGTTATACGTTATACGTTATACGTTATACGATATACGTTATACGTTATACGTTATACGCTATACGTTATACGTTATACGTCATACGTTATACGTTATACGTTATACGTTATACGTTATACGTTATACGTTATACATTATACGTTATACGTTATACGTTATACGTTATACGTTATACGTTATGCGTTATACGTTTTGCGATATACGTTATACGCTATACGTTATACGTTATAAGTTATACGTTATACGTTATACGTTATACGTTATACGTTATACGTTATACGTTATACGTTATACGTTATACGTTATACGTTATACGTTATACGTTATACGTTATACGTTATACGTTATACGTTATACGTTATACGTGATACGTCATACGTTATATGTTATACGTTATACGTTATACGTTATGCGTTATACGTTATGCGCTATACGTTATACGTTCCACGTTAGTCGTTATACGTTATACGTTATACGTTATACATTATACGTTATACGTTATACGTTATACGTTATACGATATACGTTATACGTTATACGTTATACGTTATACGTTATACGTTATACGTTATACGTTATACGTTATACGCTATACGTTATACGTTATACGTCATACGTTATACGTTATACGTCATACGTTATACGTTATACGTTATACGTTATACGTTATACGTTATACGTTATACGTTATCCGTTATACGTTATACGTTATACGTTATACGTTATACGTTATACGTTATACGTTATACGTTATACGTTATACGTTATACGTTATACGTTATACGTTATACGTTATACGTTATACGTTATACGTTATACGTTATACGTTATACGTTATACGTTATACGTTATACGTTATACGTTATGCGTTAGAATTTATACGTTATACGTTATACGTTATACGTTATACGTTATACGTTATACGTTCTACGTTATACGTTATACGTTATACGTTATACGTTATACGTTATACGTTGTACGTTATACGTTATGCGTTATACGTTCTACGTTAGTCGTTATAAGTTATACGTTATACGTTATACGTAATGCGTTATACGTTATACGTTATACGTTATACGTTATACGTTATACGTTATACGTTATACGTTATACGTTATACGTTATACGTTATACGTTATACGTTATACGTTATACGTTATACGTTATACGTTATACGTTATACGTTATACGTTATACGTTATACGTTATGCGTTAGAATTTATACGTTATACGTTATACGTTATACGTTATACGTTATACGTTATACGTTATACGTTATACGTTATACGTTATACGTCATACGTTATACGTTATACGTTATACGTTATGCGTTATACGTTATACGTTCTACGTTAGTCGTTATACGTTATACGTTATACGTTATACATTATACGTTATACGTTATACGTTATACGTTATACGTTATACGTTATACGTTATACGTTATACGTTATACGTTATACGTTATACGTTATACGTTATACGTTATGCGTTAGAATTTATACGTTATACGTTATACGTTATACGTTATACGTTATACGTTATACGTTATACGTTATACGTTATACGTTATACGTTATACGTTATACGTTATACGTTATACGTTATACGTTATACGTTATACGTTATACGTTATACGTTATACGTTATACGTTATACGTTATACGTTATACGTTATACGTTATACGTTATACGTTATACGTTATACGTTATACGTTCTACGTTATACGTTCTACGTTATACGTTATACGTTATACGTTATACGTTGTACGTTATACGTTGTACGTTATACGTTATGCGTTATACGTTCTACGTTAGTCGTTATACGTTATACGTTATACGTTATACGTTATACGTTATACGTTATACGTTATACGTTATACGTTATACGTTATACGTTATACGTTATACGTTATACGTTATACGTTATACGTTATACGTTATACGTTATACGTTGTACGTTATACGTTGTACGTTATACGTTATACGTTATACGTTATACGTTGTACGTTATACGTTGTACGTTATACGTTATACGTTATGCGTTAGAATTTATACGTTATACGTTATACGTTATACGTTATACGTTATACGTTATACGTTATACGTTATACGTTATACGTTATACGTTATACGTTATACGTTATACGTTATACGTTATACGTTATACGTTATACGTTATACGTTATACGTTATGCGTTATACGTTATACGTTCTACGTTAGTCGTTATACGTTATACGTTATACGTTATACATTATACGTTATACGTTATACGTTATACGTTATACGTTATACGTTATACGTTATACGTTATACGTTATACGTTATACGTTATACGTTATACGCTATACGTTATACGTTATACGTCATACGTTATACGTTATACGTTATACGTTATACGTTATACGTTATACGTTATACATTATACGTTATACGTTATACGTTATACGTTATACGTTATACGTTATGCGTTATACGTTTTGCGATATACGTTATACGCTATACGTTATACGTTATAAGTTATACGTTATACGTTATACGTTATACGTTATACGTTATACGTTATACGTTATACGTTATACGTTATACGTTATACGTTATACGTTATACGTTATACGTTATACGTTATACGTTATACGTTATACGTTATACGTGATACGTCATACGTTATATGTTATACGTTATACGTTATACGTTATGCGTTATACGTTATGCGCTATACGTTATACGTTCCACGTTAGTCGTTATACGTTATACGTTATACGTTATACATTATACGTTATACGTTATACGTTATACGTTATACGATATACGTTATACGTTATACGTTATACGTTATACGTTATACGTTATACGTTATACGTTATACGTTATACGCTATACGTTATACGTTATACGTCATACGTTATACGTTATACGTTATACGTTATACGTTATACGTTATACGTTATACGTTATACGTTATACGTTATACGTTATCCGTTATACGTTATACGTTATACGTTATACGTTATACGTTATACGTTATACGTTATACGTTATACGTTATACGTTATACGTTATACGTTATACGTTATACGTTATACGTTATACGTTATACGTTATACGTTATACGTTATACGTTATACGTTATACGTTATACGTTATACGTTATACGTTATACGTTATACGTTATGCGTTAGAATTTATACGTTATACGTTATACGTTATACGTTATACGTTATACGTTATACGTTCTACGTTATACGTTATACGTTATACGTTATACGTTATACGTTATACGTTGTACGTTATACGTTATGCGTTATACGTTCTACGTTAGTCGTTATAAGTTATACGTTATACGTTATACGTAATGCGTTATACGTTATACGTTATACGTTATACGTTATACGTTATACGTTATACGTTATACGTTATACGTTATACGTTATACGTTATACGTTATACGTTATACGTTATACGTTATACGTTATACGTTATACGTTATACGTTATACGTTATACGTTATAAGTTATACGTTATACGTTATGCGTTAGAATTTATACGTTATACGTTATACGTTATACGTTATACGTTATACGTTATACGTTATACGTTATACGTTATACGTTATACGTTATACGTCATACGTTATACGTTATACGTTATACGTTATGCGTTATACGTTATACGTTCTACGTTAGTCGTTATACGTTATACGTTATACGTTATACATTATACGTTATACGTTATACGTTATACGTTATACGTTATACGTTATACGTTATACGTTATACGTTATACGTTATACGTTATACGTTATACGTTATACGTTATACGTTATACGTTATACCTTATACGTGATACGTCATACGTTATATGTTATACGTTATACGTTATACGTTATGCGTTATACGTTATACGTTATACGTTAAACGTTATACGTTATACGTTATACGTTATACGTTATACGTTATACGTTATACGTTATACGTTATACGTTATACGTTATACGTTATACGTTATACGTTATGGGTTATACGTTATACGTTATACGTTATACGTTATACATTATACGTTATACGTTATACGTTATACGTTATACGTTATACGTTATACGTTATACGTTATACGTTATACGTTATACGTTATACGTTATACGTTATACGTTCTACGTTATACGTTATACGTTATACGTTATACGTTATACGTTATACGTTGTACGTTATACGTTATGCGTTATACGTTCTACGTTAGTCGTTATACGTTATACGTTATACGTTATACGTTATACGTTATACGTTATACGTTATACGTTATACGTTATACGTTATACGTTATACGTTATACGTTATACGTTATACGTTATACGTTATACGTTATACGTTATACGTTATACGTTATACGTTATACGTTATACGTTATACGTTCTACGTTATACGTTGTACGTTATACGTTATGCGTTATACGTTCTACGTTATTCGTTATACGTTCTACGTTATACGTTATACGTTATACGTTATACATTATACGTTATACGTTATACGTTATACGTTATACGTTATACGTTACACGTTATACGTTATACGTTATACGTTATACGTTATACGTTATACGTTATACGTTATACGTTATACGTTATACGTTATACGTTATACGTTATACGTTATACGTTATACGTTATACGTTATACGTTATACGTTATACGTTATACGTTATACGTTATACGTTATACGTTATACGTTATACGTTATACGTTATACGTTATACGTTATACGTTATACGTTAAACGTTATACGTTATACGTTATACGTTGTACGTTCTACGTTATACGTTATACGTTATACGTTATACGTTATACGTTATACGTTATACGTTGTACGTTATACGATATGCGTTATACGTTCTACGTTAGTCGTTATACGTTATACGTTATACGTTATACGTTATACGTTATACGTTATACGTTATACGTTATACGTTATACGTTATACGTTATACGTTATACGTTATACGTTATACGTTATACGTTATACGTTATACGTTATACGTTATACGTTATACGTTATACGTTATACGTTATACGTTGTACGTTATACGTTATACGTTATGCGTTAGAATTTATACGTTATACGTTATACGTTATACGTTATACGTTATACGTTATACGTTATACGTTATACGTTATACGTTATAGGTTATACGTTATACGTTATACGTTATACGTTATACGTTATGCGTTATACGTTATACGTTCTACGTTAGTCGTTATACGTTATACGTTATACGTTATACATTATACGTTATACGTTATACGTTATACGTTATACGTTATAGGTTATACGTTATATGTTATACGTTATACGTTATACGTTCTACGTTATACGTTATACGTTATACGTTATACGTTATACGTTATACGTTGTACGTTATACGTTATGCGTTATACGTTCTGCGTTAGTCGTTATACGTTATACGTTATACGTTATACGTTATACGTTATACGTTATACGTTATACGTTGTACGTTATACGTTATACGTTATGCGTTAGAATTTATACGTTATACGTTATACGTTATACGTTATACGTTATACGTTATACGTTATACGTTATACGTTATACGTTATACGTTATACGTTATACGTTATACGTTATACGTTATACGTTATACGTTATACGTTATGCGTTATACGTTATACGTTCTACGTTAGTCGTTATACGTTATACGTTATACGTTATACATTATACGTTATACGTTATACGTTATACGTTGTACGTTATACGTTATGCGTTATACGTTCTGCGTTAGTCGTTATACGTTATACGTTATACGTTATACGTTATACGTTATACGTTATACGTTATACGTTATACGTTATACGTTATACGTTATACGTTATACGTTATACGTTATACGTTATACGTTATACGTTATACGTTATACGTTATACGTTATACGTTATACGTTATACGTTATACGTTATACGTTATACGTTATACGTTATACGTTATACGTTATACGTTATACGTTATACGTTATACGTTATACGTTATACGTTATACGTTATACGTTATACGTTATGCGTTAGAATTTATACGTTATACGTTATATGTTATACGTTATACGTTATGCGTTAGAATTTATACGTTATACGTTATACGTTATACGTTATATGTTATACGTTATACGTTATACGTTATACGTTATACGTTATACGTTATACGTTATACGTTATACGTTATACGTTATACGTTATACGTTATACGTTATACGTTATACGTTATACGTTATACGTTATACGTTATACGTTATGCGTTATACGTTATACGTTCTACGTTAGTCGTTATACGTTATACGTTATACGTTATACATTATACGTTATACGTTATACGTTATACGTTATACGTTATACGTTATACGTTATACGTTATACGTTATACGTTATACGTTCTACGTTATACGTTATACGTTATACGTTATACGTTATACGTTATACGTTGTACGTTATACGTTATGCGTTATACGTTCTACGTTAGTCGTTATACGTTATACGTTATACGTTATACGTTATACGTTATACGTTATACGTTATACGTTATACGTTATACGTTATACGTTATACGTTATACGTTATACGTTATACGTTATACGTTATACGTTATACGTTATACGTTATACGTTATACGTTATGCGTTAGAATTTATACGTTATACGTTATATGTTATACGTTATACGTTATGCGTTAGAATTTATACGTTATACGTTATACGTTATACGTTATACGTTATACGTTATATGTTATACGTTATACGTTATGCGTTAGAATTTATACGTTATACGTTATACGTTATACGTTATACGTTATACGTTATACGTTATACGTTATATGTTATACGTTATACGTTATACGTTATACGTTATACGTTATACGTTATACGTTATACGTTATGCGTTATACGTTATACGTTCTACGTTAGTCGTTATACGTTATACGTTATACGTTATACATTATACGTTATACGTTATACGTTATACGTTATACGTTATACGTTATACGTTATACGTTATACGTTATACGTTATACGTTATACGTTATCCGTTATACGTTATACGTTATACGTTACACGTTATACGTTATACGTTATACGTTTTACGTTATACGTTACATGTTATACGTTATACGTTACACGTTATACGTTGTACGTTATACGTTCTACGTTATACGTTAGACGTTATACGTTATACGTTATACGTTATACGTTATACGTTATACGTTCTACGTTATTCGTTTTACGATATACGTTATACGTTATACGTTATACGTTGTACGTTATACGTTATGCGTTATACGTTCTACGTTATTCGTTATACGTTCTACGTTGTACGTTATACGTTATACGTTATACGTTATACGTTATACGTTATACGTTATACGTTATACGTTATACGTTATACGTTATACGTTATACGTTATACGTTATACGTTATACGTTATACGTTATACGTTATACGTTATACGTTATACGTTATACGTTATACGTTATACGTTATACGTTATACGTTATACGTTATACGTTATACGTTATACGTTATACGTTATACGTTATACGTTATATGTTATACGTTATACGTTATGCCTTAGAATTTATACGTTATACGTTATACGTTATACGTTATATGTTATACGTTATACGTTATACGTTATACGTTATACGTTATACGTTATACGTTATACGTTATACGTTATACGTTATGCGTTATACGTTATGCGTTCTACGTTAGTCGTTATACGTTATACGTTATACGTTATACATTATACGTTATACGTTATACGTTATACGTTATACGTTATACGTTATACGTTATACGTTATACGTTATACGTTATACGTTATACGTTATCCGTTATACGTTATACGTTATACGTTACACGTTATACGTTATACGTTATACGTTTTACGTTATACGTTACATGTTATACGTTATACGTTACACATTATACGTTGTACGTTATACGTTCTACGTTATACGTTAGACGTTATACGTTATACGTTATACGTTATACGTTATACGTTATACGTTCTACGTTATACGTTAGACGTTATACGTTATACGTTATACGTTATACGTTATACGTTATACGTTCTACGTTATACGTTTTACGATATACGTTATACGTTATACGTTATACGTTGTACGTTATACGTTATACGTTATACGTTATACGTTATACGTTATACGTTATACGTTATACGTTATACGTTATACGTTATGCGTTATACGTTATACGTTCTACGTTAGTCGTTATACGTTATACGTTATACGTTATACATTATACGTTATACGTTATACGTTATACGTTATACGTTATAGGTTATACGTTATATGTTATACGTTATACGTTATACGTTCTACGTTATACGTTATACGTTATACGTTATACGTTATACGTTATACGTTGTACGTTATACGTTATGCGTTATACGTTCTACGTTAGTCGTTATACGTTATACGTTATACGTTATACGTTATACGTTATACGTTATACGTTATACGTTATACGTTATACGTTATACGTTATACGTTATACGTTATACGTTATACGTTATACGTTATACGTTATACGTTATACGTTATACGTTATACGTTATACGTTATACGTTATACGTTATACGTTATACGTTATACGTTATACGTTATACGTTATACGTTATACGTTATACGTTATACGTTATACGTTATACGTTATGCGTTAGAATTTATACGTTATACGTTATATGTTATACGTTATACGTTATGCGTTAGAATTTATACGTTATACGTTATACGTTATACGTTATATGTTATACGTTATACGTTATACGTTATACGTTATACGTTATACGTTATACGTTATACGTTATACGTTATACGTTATACGTTATACGTTATGCGTTATACGTTATACGTTCTACGTTAGTCGTTATACGTTATACGTTATACGTTATACATTATACGTTATACGTTATACGTTATACGTTATACGTTATACGTTATACGTTATACGTTATACGTTATACGTTATACGTTATACGTTATCCGTTATACGTTATACGTTATACGTTACACGTTATACGTTATACGTTATACGTTTTACGTTATTCGTTACATGTTATACGTTATACGTTACACATTATACGTTGTACGTTATACGTTCTACGTTATACGTTAGACGTTATACGTTATACGTTATACGTTATACGTTATACGTTATACGTTCTACGTTATACGTTTTACGATATACGTTATACGTTATACGTTATACGTTGTACGTTATACGTTATGCGTTATACGTTCTACGTTATTCGTTATACGTTCTACGTTATACGTTATACGTTATACGTTATACGTTATACGTTATACGTTATACGTTATACGTTATACGTTATACGTTATACGTTATACGTTATACGTTATACGTTATTCGTTATACGTTGTACGTTATACGTTATACGTTATACGTTATACGTTATACATTATACGTTATACGTTATACGTTATACGTTATACGTTATACGTTATACGTTATACGTTATACGTTATACGTTATACGTTATACGTTATACGTTATACGTTATACGTTATACGTTATGCGTTAGAATTTATACGTTATACGTTATACGTTATACGTTATACGTTATACGTTATACGTTATACGTTATACGTTATACGTTATACGTTATACGTTATACGTTATACGTTATACGTTATACGTTATACGTTATACGTTATACGTTATACGTTATACGTTATACGTTATACGTTATACGTTATACGTTATACGTTATACATTATACGCTATACGTTATGCGTTATACGTTATACGTTCTACGTTAGTCGTTATACGTTATACGTTATACGTTATACATTATACGTTATACGTTATACGTTATACGTTATACGTTATACGTTATACGTTATACGTTATACGTTATACGTTATACGTTATACGTTATACGTTATACGTTATACGTTATACGTTATACGTTATACGTCATACGTTATATGTTATACGTTATACGTTATACGTTATACGTTATACGTTAGACGTTATACGTTATACATTATACGTTATACGTTATGCGTTATACGTTATACGTTATACGTTATACGTTATACGTTATACGTTATACGTTATACGTTATACGTTATACGTTATACGTTATACGTTATACGTTATACGTTATACGTTATACGTTACACGTTATACGTTATACGTTATACGTTATACGTTATACGTTATAGGTCATACCTTATACGTGATACGTCATACGTTATATGTTATACGTTATACGTTATACGTTATGCGTTATACGTTATACGTTATACGTTAAACGTTATACGTTATACGTTATACGTTATACGTTATACGTTATACGTTATACGTTATACGTTATACGTTATACGTTATACGTTATACGTTATAGGTTATACGTTATACGCTATACGTTATACGTTATACGTTATGCGTTATACGTTATACGTTCGACGTTAGTCGTTATACGTTACACGTTATACGTTATACATTATACGTTATACGTTATACGTTATACGTTATACGTTATACGTTATACGTTATACGTTATACGTTATACGTTATACGTTATACGTTATACGTTATACGTTATGCGTTATACGTTATACGTTCGACGTTAGTCGTTATACGTTATACGTTATACGTTATACGTTATACGTTATACGTTATACGTTATACGTTATACGTTATACGTTATACGTTATACGTTATACGTTCTACGTTATACGTTATACGTTATACGTTATACGTTATACGTTATACGTTGTACGTTATACGTTATGCGTTATACGTTCTACGTTAGTCGTTATACGTTATACGTTATACGTTATACGTTATACGTTATACGTTATACGTTATACGTTATACGTTCTACGTTATACGTTGTACGTTATACGTTATGCGTTATACGTTCTACGTTATTCGTTATACGTTCTACGTTATACGTTATACGTTATACGTTATACATTATACGTTATACGTTATACGTTATACGTTATACGTTATACGTTACACGTTATACGTTATACGTTATACGTTATACGTTATACGTTATACGTTAAACGTTATACGTTATACGTTATACGTTATACGTTATACGTTATACGTTATACGTTATACGTTATACGTTATACGTTATACGTTATACGTTATACGTTATACGTTATACGTTATACGTTATACGTTATACGTTATACGTTATACGTTATACGTTATACGTTATACGTTATACGTTATACGTTCTACGTTCTACGTTATACGTTATACGTTATACGTTATACGTTATACGTTATACGTTATACGTTGTACGTTATACGATATGCGTTATACGTTCTACGTTAGTCGTTATACGTTATACGTTATACGTTATACGTTATACGTTATACGTTATACGTTATACGTTATACGTTATACGTTATACGTTATACGTTATACGTTGTACGTTATACGTTATACGTTATACGTTATACGTTATACGTTATACGTTATACGTTATACGTTATACGTTATACGTTGTACGTTATACGTTATACGTTATGCGTTAGAATTTATACGTTATACGTTATACGTTATACGTTATACGTTATACGTTATACGTTATACGTTATACGTTATACGTTATACGTTATACGTTATACGTTATACGTTATACGTTATACGTTATACGTTATACGTTATGCGTTATACGTTATACGTTCTACGTTAGTCGTTATACGTTATACGTTATACGTTATACATTATACGTTATACGTTATACGTTATACGTTATACGTTATAGGTTATACGTTATATGTTATACGTTACACGTTATACGTTCTACGTTATACGTTATACGTTATACGTTATACGTTATACGTTATACGTTGTACGTTATACGTTATGCGTTATACGTTCTGCGTTAGTCGTTATACGTTATACGTTATACGTTATACGTTATACGTTATACGTTATACGTTATACGTTATACGTTATACGTTATACGTTATACGTTATACGTTATACGTTATACGTTATACGTTATACGTTATACGTTATACGTTATACGTTATACGTTATACGTTATACGTTATACGTTATACGTTATACGTTATACGTTATACGTTATACGTTATACGTTATACGTTATACGTTATACGTTATACGTTATACGTTATACGTTATACGTTATACGTTATACGTTATACGTTATACGTTATACGTTATACGTTATACGTTATGCGTTAGAATTTATACGTTATACGTTATATGTTATACGTTATACGTTATGCGTTAGAATTTATACGTTATACGTTATACGTTATACGTTATATGTTATACGTTATACGTTATACGTTATACGTTATACGTTATACGTTATACGTTATACGTTATACGTTATACGTTATACGTTATGCGTTATACGTTATACGTTCTACGTTAGTCGTTATACGTTATACGTTATACGTTATACATTATACGTTATACGTTATACGTTATACGTTATACGTTATACGTTATACGTTATACGTTATACGTTATACGTTATACGTTATACGTTATCCGTTATACGTTATACGTTATACGTTACACGTTATACGTTATACGTTATACGTTTTACGTTATACGTTACATGTTATACGTTATACGTTACACATTATACGTTGTACGTTATACGTTCTACGTTATACGTTAGACGTTATACGTTATACGTTATACGTTATACGTTATACGTTATACGTTCTACGTTATACGTTAGACGTTATACGTTATACGTTATACGTTATACGTTATACGTTATACGTTCTACGTTATACGTTTTACGATATACGTTATACGTTATACGTTATACGTTGTACGTTATACGTTATACGTTATACGTTATACGTTATACGTTATACGTTATACGTTATACGTTATACGTTATACGTTATGCGTTATACGTTATACGTTCTACGTTAGTCGTTATACGTTATACGTTATACGTTATACATTATACGTTATACGTTATACGTTATACGTTATACGTTATAGGTTATACGTTATATGTTATACGTTATACGTTATACGTTATACGTTCTACGTTATACGTTATACGTTATACGTTATACGTTATACGTTATACGTTGTACGTTATACGTTATGCGTTATACGTTCTACGTTAGTCGTTATACGTTATACGTTATACGTTATACGTTATACGTTATACGTTATACGTTATACGTTATACGTTATACGTTATACGTTATACGTTATACGTTATACGTTATACGTTATACGTTATACGTTATACGTTATACGTTATACGTTATACGTTATACGTTATACGTTATACGTTATACGTTATACGTTATACGTTATACGTTATACGTTATACGTTATACGTTATACGTTATACGTTATACGTTATACGTTATACGTTATGCGTTAGAATTTATACGTTATACGTTATATGTTATACGTTATACGTTATGCGTTAGAATTTATACGTTATACGTTATACGTTATACGTTATATGTTATACGTTATACGTTATACGTTATACGTTATACGTTATACGTTATACGTTATACGTTATACGTTATACGTTATACGTTATGCGTTATACGTTATACGTTCTACGTTAGTCGTTATACGTTATACGTTATACGTTATACATTATACGTTATACGTTATACGTTATACGTTATACGTTATACGTTATACGTTATACGTTATACGTTATACGTTATACGTTATACGTTATCCGTTATACGTTATACGTTATACGTTACACGTTATACGTTATACGTTATACGTTTTACGTTATTCGTTACATGTTATACGTTATACGTTACACATTATACGTTGTACGTTATACGTTCTACGTTATACGTTAGACGTTATACGTTATACGTTATACGTTATACGTTATACGTTATACATTCTACGTTATACGTTTTACGATATACGTTATACGTTATACGTTATACGTTATACGTTGTACGTTATACGTTATGCGTTATACGTTCTACGTTATTCGTTATACGTTCTACGTTATACGTTATACGTTATACGTTATACGTTATACGTTATACGTTATACGTTATACGTTATACGTTATTCGTTATACGTTATACGTTATACGTTATACGTTATTCGTTATACGTTGTACGTTATACGTTATACGTTATACGTTATACGTTATACATTATACGTTATACGTTATACGTTATACGTTATACGTTATACGTTATACGTTATACGTTATACGTTATACGTTATACGTTATACGTTATACGTTATACGTTATACGTTATGCGTTAGAATTTATACGTTATACGTTATACGTTATACGTTATACGTTATACGTTATACGTTATACGTTATACGTTATACGTTATACGTTATACGTTATACGTTATACGTTATACGTTATACGTTATACGTTATACGTTATACGTTATACGTTATACGTTATACGTTATACGTTATACGTTATACGTTATACATTATACGCTATACGTTATGCGTTATACGTTATACGTTCTACGTTAGTCGTTATACGTTATACGTTATACGTTATACATTATACGTTATACGTTATACGTTATACGTTATACGTTATACGTTATACGTTATACGTTATACGTTATACGTTATACGTTATACGTTATACGTTATACGTTATACGTTATACGTTATACGTTATACGTTATACGTCATACGTTATATGTTATACGTTATACGTTATACGTTATACGTTATACGTTAGACGTTATACGTTATACATTATACGTTATACGTTATACGTTATACGTTATACGTTATACGTTATACGTTATACGTTATACGTTATACGTTATACGTTATACGTTATACGTTATACGTTATACGTTATACGTTATACGTTACACGTTATACGTTATACGTTATACGTTATACGTTATACGTTATAGGTCATACCTTATACGTGATACGTCATACGTTATATGTTATACGTTATACGTTATACGTTATGCGTTATACGTTATACGTTATACGTTAAACGTTATACGTTATACGTTATACGTTATACGTTATACGTTATACGTTATACGTTATACGTTATACGTTATACGTTATACGTTATACGTTATAGGTTATACGTTATACGCTATACGTTATACGTTATACGTTATGCGTTATACGTTATACGTTCGACGTTAGTCGTTATACGTTATACGTTATACGTTATACATTATACGTTATACGTTATACGTTATACGTTATACGTTATACGTTATACGTTATACGTTATACGTTATACGTTATACGTTATACGTTATACTTTATACGTTATGCGTTATACGTTATACGTTCGACGTTAGTCGTTATACGTTATACGTTATACGTTATACGTTATACGTTATACGTTATACGTTATACGTTATACGTTATACGTTATACGTTATACGTTATACGTTATACGTTATACGTTCTACGTTATACGTTATACGTTATACGTTATACGTTATACGTTATACGTTGTACGTTATACGTTATGCGTTATACGTTCTACGTTAGTCGTTATACGTTATACGTTATACGTTATACGTTATACGTTATACGTTATACGTTATACGTTATACGTTATACGTTATACGTTATACGTTATACGTTATACGTTATACGTTATACGTTATACGTTATACGTTATACGTTATACGTTATACGTTATACGTTATACGTTATACGTTATACGTTATACGTTATACGTTATACGTTATACGTTATACGTTATACGTTATACGTTATACGTTATACGTTATACGTTATACGTTATACGTTATACGTTATACGTTATACGTTATACGTTATACGTTATACGTTATACGTTATACGTTATACGTTATACGTTATACGTTATACGTTATACGTTATACGTTATACGTTATACGTTATACGTTATACGTTATACGTTATGCGTTAGAATTTATACGTTATACGTTATATGTTATACGTTATACGTTATGCGTTAGAATTTATACGTTATACGTTATACGTTATACGTTATACGTTATACGTTATACGTTATACGTTATACGTTATACGTTATACGTTATACGTTATACGTTATACGTTATACGTTATGCGTTATACGTTATACGTTCTACGTTAGTCGTTATACGTTATACGTTATACGTTATACATTATACGTTATACGTTATACGTTATACGTTATACGTTATACGTTATACGTTATACGTTATACGTTATACGTTATACGTTATACGTTATCCGTTATACGTTATACGTTATACGTTACACGTTATACGTTATACGTTATACGTTTTACGTTATACGTTACATGTTATACGTTAT
This sequence comes from Ptiloglossa arizonensis, assembly GCF_051014685.1. Classification (NCBI taxonomy): domain Eukaryota; kingdom Metazoa; phylum Arthropoda; class Insecta; order Hymenoptera; family Colletidae; genus Ptiloglossa; species Ptiloglossa arizonensis. The sequence continues at coordinate 49,854 of NW_027479623.1, forward strand.
ACGTTACACGTTATACGTTGTACGTTATACGTTCTACGTTATACGTTAGACGTTATACGTTATACGTTATACGTTATACGTTATACGTTATACGTTCTACGTTATACGTTTTACGACATACGTTATACGTTATACGTTATACGTTGTACGTTATACGTTATGCGTTATACGTTCTACGTTATTCGTTATACGTTCTACGTTATACGTTATACGTTATACGTTATACGTTATACGTTATACGTTATACGTTATACGTTATACGTTATACGTTATACGTTATACGTTATACGTTATACGTTATACGTTATACGTTATACGTTATACGTTATACGTTATACGATATACGTTATACGTTATACGTTATACGTTATACGTTATACATTATACGTTATACGTTATACGTTATACGTTATACGTTATACGTTATACGTTATACGTTATACGTTATACGTTATACGTTATACGTTATACGTTATACGTTATACGTTATACGTTATACGTTATACGTTATACGTTATACGTTATACGTTATGCGTTAGAATTTATACGTTATACGTTATACGTTATACGTTATACGTTATACGTTATACGTTATACGTTATACGTTATACGTTATACGTTATACGTTATACGTTATACGTTATACGTTATACGTTATACGTTATACGTTATACGTTATGCGCTATACGTTATGCGTTATACGTTATACGTTCTACGTTAGTCGTTATACGTTATACGTTATACGTTATACATTCTACGTTATACGTTATACGTTATACGTTATACGTTATACATTATACGTTATACGTTATACGTTATACGTTATACGTTATACGTTATACGTTATACGTTATACGTTATACGTTATACGTCATACGTTATATGTTATACGTTATACGTTATACGTTATACGTTATACGTTAGACGTTATACGTTATACATTATACGTTATACGTTATACGTTATACGTTATACGTTATACGTTATACGTTATACGTTATACGTTATACGTTATACGTTACACGTTATACGTTATACGTTATACGTTATACGTTATACGTTATAGGTCATACCTTATACGTGATACGTCATACGTTATATGTTATACGTTATACGTTATACGTTATGCGTTATACGTTATACGTTATACGTTAAACGTTATACGTTATACGTTATACGTTATACGTTATACGTTATACGTTATACGTTATACGTTATACGTTATACGTTATACGTTATACGTTATACGTTATAGGTTATACGTTATACGTTATACGTTATACGTTATACGTTATACGTTATACGTTATACGTTATACGTTATACGTTATACGTTATACGTTATACGTTATACGTTATACGTTATACGTTATACGTTATACGTTATACGTTATACGTTATACGTTATACGTTATGCGTTAGAATTTATACGTTATACGTTATACGTTATACGTTATACGTTATACGTTATACGTTATACGTTATACGTTATACGTTATACGTTATACGTTATACGTTATACGTTATACGTTATACGTTATACGTTATACGTTATACGTTATACGTTATACGTTATACGTTATACGTTATACGTTATACGTTATACGTTATACGTTATACGTTATACGTTATACGTTATACGTTATACGTTATACGTTATACGTTATACGTTATACGTTATACGTTATACGTTATACGTTATACGTTATACGTTATACGTTATACGTTATACGTTATACGTTATACGTTATACGTTATACGTTATACGTTATACGTTATACGTTATACGTTATACGTTATACGTTATACGTTATACGTTATACGTTATACGTTATACGTTATACGTTATACGTTATACGTTATACGTTATACGTTATACGTTATACGTTATACGTTATACGTTATACGTTATACGTTATACGTTATACGTTATACGTTATACGTTATACGTTATACGTTATACGTTATACGTTATACGTTATACGTTATACGTTATACGTTATACGTTATACGTTATACGTTATACGTTATACGTTTTACGTTCTACGTTATACGTTGTACGTTATACGTTATGCGTTATACGTTCTACGTTATTCGTTATACGTTCTACGTTATACGTTATACGTTATACGTTATACATTATACGTTATACGTTATACGTTATACGTTTACGTTATACGTTACACGTTATACGTTATACGTTATACGTTATACGTTATATGTTATACGTTATACGTTATACGTTATACGTTATACGTTATACGTTATACGTTATACGTTATACGTTATACGTTATGCGTTATACGTTATACGTTCTACGTTAGTCGTTATACGTTATACGTTATACGTTATACATTATACGTTATACGTTATACGTTATACGTTATACGTTATACGTTATACGTTATACGTTATACGTTATACGTTATACGTTATACGTTATCCGTTATACGTTATACGTTATACGTTACACGTTATACGTTATACGTTATACGTTTTACGTTATACGTTACATGTTATACGTTATACGTTACACATTATACGTTGTACGTTATACGTTCTACGTTATACGTTAGACGTTATACGTTATACGTTATACGTTATACGTTATACGTTATACGTTATACGTTCTACGTTATACGTTTTACGATATACGTTATACGTTATACGTTATACGTTGTACGTTATACGTTATGCGTTGTACGTTATACGTTATGCGTTATACGTTCTACGTTATTCGTTATACGTTCTACGCTATACGTTATACGTTATACGTTATACGTTATACGTTATACGTTATACGTTATACGTTATACGTTATACGTTATACGTTATACGTTATACGTTATACGTTATACGTTATACGTTGTACGTTATACGTTATACGTTATACGTTATACGTTATACATTATACGTTATACGTTATACGTTATACGTTATACGTTATACGTTATACGTTATACGTTATACGTTATACGTTATACGTTATACGTTATACGTTATACGTTATACGTTATACGTTATGCGTTCTACGTTATACGTTATACGTTATACGTTATACGTTATACGTTATACGTTATACGTTATACGTTATACGTTATACGTTATACGTTATACGTTATACGTTATACGTTATACGTTATACGTTATACGTTATACGTTATACGTTATACGTTATACGTTATACGCTATACGTTATGCGTTATACGTTATACGTTCTACGTTAGTCGTTATACGTTATACGTTATACGTTATACATTATACGTTATACGTTATACGTTATACGTTATACGTTATACGTTATACGTTATACGTTATACGTTATACGTTATACGTTATACGTTATACGTTATACGTTATACGTTATACGTTATACGTTATACGTTATACGTTATACGTTATGCGTTATACGTTCTACGTTATTCGTTATACGTTCTACGTTATACGTTATACGTTATACGTTATACGTTATACGTTATACGTTATACGTTATACGTTATACGTTATACGTTATACGTTATACGTTATACGTTATACGTTATACGTTATACGTTATACGTTATACGTTATACGATATACGTTATACGTTATACGTTATACGTTATACGTTATACGTTATACGTTATACGTTATACGTTATACGTTATACGTTATACGTTATACGTTATACGTTATACGTTATACGTTATACGTTATACGTTATACGTTATACGTTATACGTTATACGTTATACGTTATACGTTATACGTTATACGTTATACGTTATACGTTATACGTTATACGTTATACGTTATACGTTATACGTTATACGTTATACGTTATACGTTATGCGTTAGAATTTATACGTTATACGTTATACGTTATACGTTATACGTTATACGTTATACGTTATACGTTATACGTTATACGTTATACGTTATACGTTATACGTTATACGTTATACGTTATACGTTATACGTTATACGTTATACGTTATGCGCTATACGTTATGCGTTATACGTTATACGTTCTACGTTAGTCGTTATACGTTATACGTTATACGTTATACATTCTACGTTATACGTTATACGTTATACGTTATACGTTATACATTATACGTTATACGTTATACGTTATACGTTATACGTTATACGTTATACGTTATACGTTATACGTTATACGTTATACGTCATACGTTATATGTTATACGTTATACGTTATACGTTATACGTTATACGTTAGACGTTATACGTTATACATTATACGTTATACGTTATACGTTATACGTTATACGTTATACGTTATACGTTATACGTTATACGTTATACGTTACACGTTATACGTTATACGTTATACGTTATACGTTATACGTTATAGGTCATACCTTATACGTGATACGTCATACGTTATATGTTATACGTTATACGTTATACGTTATGCGTTATACGTTATACGTTATACGTTATACGTTATACGTTATACGTTATACGTTATACGTTATACGTTATACGTTATACGTTATACGTTATACGTTATACGTTATACGTTATACGTTATACGTTATACGTTATACGTTATACGTTATACGTTATACGTTATACGTTATACGTTATACGTTATACGTTATACGTTATACGTTATACGTTATACGTTATACGTTATACGTTATACGATATACGTTATACGTTATACGTTCTACGTTATACGTTGTACGTTATACGTTATGCGTTATACGTTCTACGTTATTCGTTATACGTTCTACGTTATACGTTATACGTTATACGTTATACATTATACGTTATACGTTATACGTTATACGTTTACGTTATACGTTACACGTTATACGTTATACGTTATACGTTATACGTTATACGTTATACGTTATACGTTATACGTTATACGTTATACGTTATACGTTATACGTTATACGTTATACGTTATACGTTATACGTTATACGTTATACGTTATACGTTATACGTTATACGTTATACGTTATACGTTATACGTTATACGTTATACGTTATACGTTATACGTTATACGTTATACGTTATACGTTATACGTTATACGTTCTACGTTCTACGTTATACGTTATACGTTATACGTTATACGTTATACGTTATACGTTATACGTTGTACGTTATACGATATGCGTTATACGTTCTACGTTAGTCGTTATTCGTTATACGTTATACGTTATACGTTATACGTTATACGTTATACGTTATACGTTATACGTTATACGTTATACGTTATACGTTATACGTTATAGGTTATACGTTATACGTTATACGTTATACGTTATACGTTCTACGTTATACGTTATACGTTATACGTTATACGTTATACGTTATACGTTGTACGTTATACGTTATGCGTTATACGTTCTACGTTAGTCGTTATACGTTATACGTTATACGTTATACGTTATACGTTATACGTTATACGTTATACGTTATACGTTATACGTTATACGTTATACGTTATACGTTATACGTTATACGTTATACGTTATACGTTATACGTTATACGTTATACGTTATACGTTATACGTTATACGTTATACGTTATACGTTATACGTTATACGTTATACGTTATACGTTATACGTTATACGTTATACGTTATACGTTATACGTTATACGTTATACGTTATGCGTTAGAATTTATACGTTATACGTTATATGTTATACGTTATACGTTATGCGTTAGAATTTATACGTTATACGTTATACGTTATACGTGGTATGTTATACGTTATACGTTATACGTTATACGTTATACGTTATACGTTATACGTTATACGTTATACGTTATACGTTATGCGTTATACGTTATACGTTCTACGTTAGTCGTTATACGTTATACGTTATACGTTATACATTATACGTTATACGTTATACGTTATACGTTATACGTTATACGTTATACGTTATACGTTATACGTTATACGTTATCCGTTATACGTTATACGTTATACGTTACACGTTATACGTTATACGTTATACGTTTTACGTTATACGTTACATGTTATACGTTATACGTTACACATTATACGTTGTACGTTATACGTTCTACGTTATACGTTAGACGTTATACGTTATACGTTATACGTTATACGTTATACGTTATACGTTATACGTTCTACGTTATACGTTTTACGATATACGTTATACGTTATACGTTATACGTTGTACGTTATACGTTATGCGTTGTACGTTATACGTTATGCGTTATACGTTCTACGTTATTCGTTATACGTTCTACGCTATACGTTATACGTTATACGTTATACGTTATACGTTATACGTTATACGTTATACGTTATACGTTATACGTTATACGTTATACGTTATACGTTATACGTTATACGTTATACGTTGTACGTTATACGTTATACGTTATACGTTATACGTTATACATTATACGTTATACGTTATACGTTATACGTTATACGTTATACGTTATACGTTATACGTTATACGTTATACGTTATACGTTATACGTTATACGTTATACGTTATACGTTATACGTTATGCGTTATACGTTATACGTTATACGTTATACGTTATACGTTATACGTTCTACGTTATACGTTATACGTTATACGTTATACGTTATACGTTATACGTTATACGTTATACGTTATACGTTATACGTTATACGTTATACGTTATACGTTATACGTTATACGTTATACGTTATACGTTATACGCTATACGTTATGCGTTATACGTTATACGTTCTACGTTAGTCGTTATACGTTATACGTTATACGTTATACGTTATACGTTATACGTTATACGTTATACGTTATACGTTATACGTTATACGTTATACGTTATACGTTATACGTTATACGTTATACGTTATACGTTATACGTTATACGTTATACGTTATACGTTATACGTTATACGTTATACGTCATACGTTATATGTTATACGTTATACGTTATACGTTATACGTTATACGTTAGACGTTATACGTTATACGTTATACGTTATACGTTATACGTTATACGTTATACGTTATACGTTATACGTTATACGTTATACGTTATACGTTATACGTTATACGTTATACGTTATACGTTATACGTTATACGTTATACGTTATACGTTATACGTTATACGTTATACGTTATACGTTATACGTTATACGTTATACGTTATACGTTATACGTTATACGTTATACGTTCTACGTTCTACGTTATACGTTATACGTTATACGTTATACGTTATACGTTATACGTTATACGTTGTACGTTATACGATATGCGTTATACGTTCTACGTTAGTCGTTATACGTTATACGTTATACGTTATACGTTATACGTTATACGTTATACGTTATACGTTATACGTTATACGTTATACGTTATACGTTATACGTTATACGTTATACGTTATACGTTATACGTTATACGTTATACGTTATACGTTATACGTTATACGTTATACGTTATACGTTGTACGTTATACGTTATACGTTATGCGTTAGAATTTATACGTTATACGTTATACGTTATACGTTATACGTTATACGTTATACGTTATACGTTATACGTTATAGGTTATACGTTATACGTTATACGTTATACGTTATACGTTCTACGTTATACGTTATACGTTATACGTTATACGTTATACGTTATACGTTGTACGTTATACGTTATGCGTTATACGTTCTACGTTAGTCGTTATACGTTATACGTTATACGTTATACGTTATACGTTATACGTTATACGTTATACGTTATACGTTATACGTTATACGTTATACGTTATACGTTATACGTTATACGTTATACGTTATACGTTATACGTTATACGTTATACGTTATACGTTATACGTTATACGTTATACGTTATACGTTATACGTTATACGTTATACGTTATACGTTATACGTTATACGTTATACGTTATGCGTTAGAATTTATACGTTATACGTTATATGTTATACGTTATACGTTATGCGTTAGAATTTATACGTTATACGTTATACGTTATACGTGGTATGTTATACGTTATACGTTATACGTTATACGTTATACGTTATACGTTATACGTTATACGTTATACGTTATACGTTATGCGTTATACGTTATACGTTCTACGTTAGTCGTTATACGTTATACGTTATACGTTATACATTATACGTTATACGTTATACGTTATACGTTATACGTTATACGTTATACGTTATACGTTATACGTTATACGTTATACGTTATACGTTATCCGTTATACGTTATACGTTATACGTTACACGTTATACGTTATACGTTATACGTTTTACGTTATACGTTACATGTTATACGTTATACGTTACACATTATACGTTGTACGTTATACGTTCTACGTTATACGTTAGACGTTATACGTTATACGTTATACGTTATACGTTATACGTTATACGTTATACGTTCTACGTTATACGTTTTACGATATACGTTATACGTTATACGTTATACGTTGTACGTTATACGTTATGCGTTGTACGTTATACGTTATGCGTTATACGTTCTACGTTATTCGTTATACGTTCTACGCTATACGTTATACGTTATACGTTATACGTTATACGTTATACGTTATACGTTATACGTTATACGTTATACGTTATACGTTATACGTTATACGTTATACGTTATACGTTATACGTTGTACGTTATACGTTATACGTTATACGTTATACGTTATACATTATACGTTATACGTTATACGTTATACGTTATACGTTATACGTTATACGTTATACGTTATACGTTATACGTTATACGTTATACGTTATACGTTATACGTTATACGTTATACGTTATGCGTTATACGTTATACGTTATACGTTATACGTTATACGTTATACGTTATACGTTATACGTTATACGTTATACGTTATACGTTATACGTTATACGTTATACGTTATACGTTATACGTTATACGTTATACGTTATACGTTATACGTTATACGTTATACGTTATACGCTATACGTTATGCGTTATACGTTATACGTTCTACGTTAGTCGTTATACGTTATACGTTATACGTTATACATTATACGTTATACGTTATACGTTATACGTTATACGTTATACGTTATACGTTATACGTTATACGTTATACGTTATACGTTATACGTTATACGTTATACGTTATACGTTATACGTTATACGTTATACGTCATACGTTATATGTTATACGTTATACGTTATACGTTATACGTTATACGTTAGACGTTATACGTTATACATTATACGTTATACGTTATACGTTATACGTTATACGTTATACGTTATACGTTATACGTTATACGTTATACGTTATACGTTATACGTTATACGTTATACGTTATACGTTATACGTTATACGTTATACGTTACACGTTATACGTTATACGTTATACGTTATACGTTATACGTTATAGGTCATACCTTATACGTGATACGTCATACGTTATATGTTATACGTTATACGTTATACGTTATGCGTTATACGTTATACGTTATACGTTAAACGTTATACGTTATACGTTATACGTTATACGTTATACGTTATACGTTATACGTTATACGTTATACGTTATACGTTATACGTTATACGTTATACGTTATAGGTTATACGTTATACGTTATACGTTATACGTTATACGTTATACGTTATACGTTATACGTTATACGTTATACGTTATACGTTATACGTTATACGTTATACGTTATACGTTATACGTTATACGTTATACGTTATACGTTATACGTTATACGTTATACGTTATGCGTTAGAATTTATACGTTATACGTTATACGTTATACGTTATACGTTATACGTTATACGTTATACGTTATACGTTATACGGTATACGTTATACGTTATACGTTATACGTTATACGTTATACGTTATACGTTATACGTTATACGTTATACGTTATACGTTATACGTTATACGTTATACGTTATACGTTATACGTTATACGTTATACGTTATACGTTATACGTTATACGTTATACGTTATACGTTATACGTTATACGTTATACGTTATACGTTATACGTTATACGTTATACGTTATACGTTATGCGTTATACGTTATACGTTCGACGTTAGTCGTTATACGTTATACGTTATACGTTATACATTATACGTTATACGTTATACGTTATACGTTATACGTTATACGTTATACGTTATACGTTATACGTTATACGTTATACGTTCTACGTTATACGTTATACGTTATACGTTATACGTTATACGTTATACGTTGTACGTTATACGTTATGCGTTATACGTTCTACGTTAGTCGTTATACGTTATACGTTATACGTTATACGTTATACGTTATACGTTATACGTTATACGTTATACGTTATACGTTATACGTTATACGTTATACGTTATACGTTGTACGTTATACGTTATACGTTATACGTTATACGTTATACGTTATACGTTATACGTTATACGTTATACGTTATACGTTATACGTTATACGTTATACGTTATACGTTATACGTTATTCGTTATACGTTATACGTTATACGTTATACGTTATACGTTATACGTTATACGTTATGCGTTAGAATTTATACGTTATACGTTATATGTTATACGTTATACGTTATGCGTTAGAATTTATACGTTATACGTTATACGTTATACGTTATACGTTATACGTTATACGTTATACGTTATACGTTATACGTTATACGTTATACGTTATACGTTATACGTTATGCGTTATACGTTATACGTTCTACGTTAGTCGTTATACGTTATACGTTATACGTTATACATTATACGTTATACGTTATACGTTATACGTTATACGTTATACGTTATACGTTATACGTTATACGTTATACGTTATACGTTATACGTTATCCGTTATACGTTATACGTTATACGTTACACGTTATACGTTATACGTTATACGTTTTACGTTATACGTTACATGTTATACGTTATACGTTACACGTTATACGTTGTACGTTATACGTTCTACGTTATACGTTAGACGTTATACGTTATACGTTATACGTTATACGTTATACGTTATACGTTATACGTTCTACGTTATACGTTTTACGATATACGTTATACGTTATACGTTGTACGTTGTACGTTATACGTTATGCGTTATACGTTCTACGTTATTCGTTATACGTTCTACGTTATACGTTATACGTTATACGTTATACGTTATACGTTATACGTTATACGTTATACGTTATACGTTATACGTTATACGTTATACGTTATACGTTATACGTTATACGTTATACGTTATACGTTATACGTTATACGTTATACGTTATACGTTATACGTTATACGTTATACGTTATACGTTATACGTTATACGTTATACGTTATACGTTATACGTTATACGTTATACGTTATACGTTATACGTTATACGTTATACGTTATACGTTATACGTTATACGTTATACGTTATACGTTATACGTTATACGTTATACGTTATACGTTATACGTTATACGTTATACGTTATACGTTATACGTTATGCGTTAGAATTTATACGTTATACGTTATACGTTATACGTTATACGTTATACGTTATACGTTATACGTTATACGTTATACGTTATACGTTATACGTTATACGTTATACGTTATACGTTATACGTTATACGTTATACGTTATACGTTATACGTTATACGTTATACGTTATACGTTATACGCTATACGTTATGCGTTATACGTTATACGTTCTACGTAAGTCGTTATACGTTATACGTTATACGTTATACATTCTACGTTATACGTTATACGTTATACGTTATACGTTATACGTTATACGTTATACGTTATACGTTATACGTTATACGTTATACGTTATACGTTATACGTTAGACGTTATACGTTATACGTTATACGTTATACGTCATACGTTATACGTTATACGTTATACGTTATACGTTATACGTTATACGTTAGACGTTATACGTTATACATTATACGTTATACGTTATACGTTATACGTTATACGTTATACGTTATACGTTATACGTTATACGTTATACGTTATACGTTACACGTTATACGTTATACGTTATACGTTATACGTTATACGTTATAGGTCATACCTTATACGTGATACGTCATACGTTATATGTTATACGTTATACGTTATACGTTATGCGTTATACGTTATACGTTATACGTTAAACGTTATACGTTATACGTTATACGTTATACGTTATACGTTATACGTTATACGTTATACGTTATACGTTATACGTTATACGTTATACGTTATAGGTTATACGTTATACGTTATACGTTATACGTTATACGTTATACGTTATACGTTATACGTTATACGTTATACGTTATACGTTATACGTTATACGTTATACGTTATACGTTATACGTTATACGTTATACGTTATACGTTATACGTTATACGTTATGCGTTAGAATTTATACGTTATACGTTATACGTTATACGTTATACGTTATACGTTATACGTTATACGTTATACGTTATACGTTATACGTTATACGTTATACGTTATACGTTATACGTTATACGTTATACGTTATACGTTATACGTTATACGTTATACGTTATACGTTATACGTTATACGTTATACGTTATACGTTATACGTTATACGTTATACGTTATACGTTATACGTTATACGTTATACGTTATACGTTATACGTTATACGTTATACGTTATACGTTATACGTTATACGTTATACGTTATACGTTATACGTTATACGTTATACGTTATACGTTATACGTTATACGTTATACGTTATACGTTATACGTTATACGTTATACGTTATACGTTATACGTTATACGTTATACGTTATACGTTATACGTTATACGTTATACGTTATACGTTATACGTTATACGCTATACGTTATGCGTTATACGTTATACGTTCTACGTTAGTCGTTATACGTTATACGTTATACGTTATACATTCTACGTTATACGTTATACGTTATACGTTATACGTTATACGTTATACGTTATACGTTATACGTTATACGTTATACGTTATACGTTATACGTTATACGTTATACGTTAGACGTTATACGTTATACGTTATACGTTATACGTCATACGTTATACGTTATACGTTATACGTTATACGTTATACGTTATACGTTAGACGTTATACGTTATACATTATACGTTATACGTTATACGTTATACGTTATACGTTATACGTTATACGTTATACGTTATACGTTATACGTTACACGTTATACGTTATACGTTATACGTTATACGTTATACGTTATAGGTCATACCTTATACGTGATACGTCATACGTTATATGTTATACGTTATACGTTATACGTTATGCGTTATACGTTATACGTTATACGTTAAACGTTATACGTTATACGTTATACGTTATACGTTATACGTTATACGTTATACGTTATACGTTATACGTTATACGTTATACGTTATACGTTATAGGTTATACGTTATACGTTATACGTTATACGTTATACGTTATACGTTATACGTTATACGTTATACGTTATACGTTATACGTTATACGTTATACGTTATACGTTATACGTTATACGTTATACGTTATACGTTATACGTTATACGTTATGCGTTAGAATTTATACGTTATACGTTATACGTTATACGTTATACGTTATACGTTATACGTTATACGTTATACGTTATACGTTATACGTTATACGTTATACGTTATACGTTATACGTTATACGTTATACGTTATACGTTATACGTTATACGTTATACGTTATACGTTATACGTTATACGTTATACGTTATACGTTATACGTTATACGTTATACGTTATACGTTATACGTTATACGTTATACGTTATACGTTATACGTTATACGTTATACGTTATACGTTATACGTTATACGTTATACGTTATACGTTATACGTTATACGTTATACGTTATACGTTATACGTTATACGTTATACGTTATACGTTATACGTTATACGTTATACGTTATACGTTATACGTTATACGTTATACGTTATACGTTATACGTTATACGTTATACGTTATACGTTATACGTTATACGTTATACGTTATACGTTATACGTTATACGTTATACGTTATACGTTATACGTTATACGTTATACGTTATACGTTATACGTTATGCGTTAGAATTTATACGTTATACGTTATACGTTATACGTTACACGTTATACGTTATACGTTATACGTTATACGTTATACGTTATACGTTATACGTTATACGTTATACGTTATACGTTATACGTTATACGTTATACGTTATACGTTATACGTTATACGTTATACGTTATGCGTTATACGTTATACGTTCTACGTTAGTCGTTATACGTTATACGTTATACGTTATACATTATACGTTATACGTTATACGTTATACGTTATACGTTATACGTTATACGTTATACGTTATACGTTATACGTTATACGTTATACGTTATCCGTTATACGTTATACGTTATACGTTACACGTTATACGTTATACGTTATACGTTTTACGTTATACGTTACATGTTATACGTTATACGTTACACATTATACGTTGTACGTTATACGTTCTACGTTATACGTTAGACGTTATACGTTATACGTTATACGTTATACGTTATACGTTATACGTTATACGTTATACGTTATACGTTATACGTTATACGTTATACGTTATACGTTATACGTTATACGTTATACGTTATACGTTATACGTTATACGTTATACGTTATACGTTATACGTTATACGTTATGCGTTAGAATTTATACGTTATACGTTATACGTTATACGTTATACGTTATACGTTATACGTTATACGTTATACGTTATACGTTATACGTTATACGTTATACGTTATACGTTATACGTTATACGTTATACGTTATACGTTATACGTTATACGTTATACGTTATACGTTATACGTTATACGTTATACGTTATACGCTATACGTTATGCGTTATACGTTATACGTTCTACGTTAGTCGTTATACGTTATACGTTATACGTTATACATTCTACGTTATACGTTATACGTTATACGTTATACGTTATACGTTATACGTTATACGTTATACGTTATACGTTATACGTTATACGTTATACGTTATACGTTAGACGTTATACGTTATACGTTATACGTTATACGTCATACGTTATACGTTATACGTTATACGTTATACGTTATACGTTATACGTTAGACGTTATACGTTATACATTATACGTTATACGTTATACGTTATACGTTATACGTTATACGTTATACGTTATACGTTATACGTTATACGTTATACGTTACACGTTATACGTTATACGTTATACGTTATACGTTATACGTTATAGGTCATACCTTATACGTGATACGTCATACGTTATATGTTATACGTTATACGTTATACGTTATGCGTTATACGTTATACGTTATACGTTAAACGTTATACGTTATACGTTATACGTTATACGTTATACGTTATACGTTATACGTTATACGTTATACGTTATACGTTATACGTTATACGTTATAGGTTATACGTTATACGTTATACGTTATACGTTATACGTTATACGTTATACGTTATACGTTATACGTTATACGTTATACGTTATACGTTATACGTTATACGTTATACGTTATACGTTATACGTTATACGTTATACGTTATACGTTATGCGTTAGAATTTATACGTTATACGTTATACGTTATACGTTATACGTTATACGTTATACGTTATACGTTATACGTTATACGTTATACGTTATACGTTATACGTTATACGTTATACGTTATACGTTATACGTTATACGTTATACGTTATACGTTATACGTTATACGTTATACGTTATACGTTATACGTTATACGTTATACGTTATACGTTATACGTTATACGTTATACGTTATACGTTATACGTTATACGTTATACGTTATACGTTATACGTTATACGTTATACGTTATACGTTATACGTTATACGTTATACGTTATACGTTATACGTTATACGTTATACGTTATACGTTATACGTTATACGTTATACGTTATACGTTATACGTTATACGTTATACGTTATACGTTATACGTTATACGTTATAAGTTATACGTTATACGTTATACGTTATACGTTATACGTTATACGTTATACGTTATACGTTATACGTTATACGTTATACGTTATACGTTATGCGTTAGAATTTATACGTTATACGTTATACGTTATACGTTACACGTTATACGTTATACGTTATACGTTATACGTTATACGTTATACGTTATACGTTATACGTTATACGTTATACGTTATACGTTATACGTTATACGTTATACGTTATACGTTATACGTTATACGTTATGCGTTATACGTTATACGTTCTACGTTAGTCGTTATACGTTATACGTTATACGTTATACATTATACGTTATACGTTATACGTTATACGTTATACGTTATACGTTATACGTTATACGTTATACGTTATACGTTATACGTTATACGTTATCCGTTATACGTTATACGTTATACGTTACACGTTATACGTTATACGTTATACGTTTTACGTTATACGTTACATGTTATACGTTATACGTTACACATTATACGTTGTACGTTATACGTTCTACGTTATACGTTAGACGTTATACGTTATACGTTATACGTTATACGTTATACGTTATACGTTATACGTTATACGTTCTACGTTATACGTTTTACGATATACGTTATACGTTATACGTTATACGTTGTACGTTATACGTTATGCGTTGTACGTTATACGTTATGCGTTATACGTTCTACGTTATTCGTTATACGTTCTACGCTATACGTTATACGTTATACGTTATACGTTATACGTTATACGTTATACGTTATACGTTATACGTTATACGTTATACGTTATACGTTATACGTTATACGTTATACGTTATACGTTGTACGTTATACGTTATACGTTATACGTTATACGTTATACATTATACGTTATACGTTATACGTTATACGTTATACGTTATACGTTATACGTTATACGTTATACGTTATACGTTATACGTTATACGTTATACGTTATACGTTATACGTTATACGTTATGCGTTATACGTTATACGTTATACGTTATACGTTATACGTTATACGTTATACGTTATACGTTATACGTTATACGTTATACGTTATACGTTATACGTTATACGTTATACGTTATACGTTATACGTTATACGTTATACGTTATACGTTATACGTTATACGTTATACGCTATACGTTATGCGTTATACGTTATACGTTCTACGTTAGTCGTTATACGTTATACGTTATACGTTATACATTATACGTTATACGTTATACGTTATACGTTATACGTTATACGTTATACGTTATACGTTATACGTTATACGTTATACGTTATACGTTATACGTTATACGTTATACGTTATACGTTATACGTTATACGTTATACGTCATACGTTATATGTTATACGTTATACGTTATACGTTATACGTTATACGTTAGACGTTATACGTTATACGTTATACGTTATACGTTATACGTTATACGTTATACGTTATACGTTATACGTTATACGTTATACGTTATACGTTATACGTTATACGTTATACGTTATACGTTATACGTTATACGTTACACGTTATACGTTATACGTTATACGTTATACGTTATACGTTATAGGTCATACCTTATACGTGATACGTCATACGTTATATGTTATACGTTATACGTTATACGTTATGCGTTATACGTTATACGTTATACGTTAAACGTTATACGTTATACGTTATACGTTATACGTTATACGTTATACGTTATACGTTATACGTTATACGTTATACGTTATACGTTATACGTTATACGTTATACGTTATACGTTATACGTTATACGTTATACGTTATACGTTATACGTTATACGTTATACGTTATACGTTATACGTTATGCGTTATACGTTATACGTTCGACGTTAGTCGTTATACGTTATACGTTATACGTTATACGTTATACGTTATACGTTATACGTTATAGGTTATACGTTATACGTTATACGTTATACGTTATACGTTATACGTTATACGTTATACGTTATACGTTATACGTTATACGTTATACGTTATACGTTATACGTTATACGTTATACGTTATACGTTATACGTTATACGTTATACGTTATACGTTATACGTTATACGTTATACGTTATACGTTATGCGTTAGAATTTATACGTTATACGTTATACGTTATACGTTATACGTTATACGTTATACGTTATACGTTATACGGTATACGTTATACGTTATACGTTATACGTTATACGTTATACGTTATACGTTATACGTTATACGTAATACGTTATACGTTATACGTTATACGTTATACGTTATACGTTATACGTTATACGTTATACGTTATACGTTATACGTTATACGTTATACGTTATACGTTATACGTTATTCGTTATGCGTTATACGTTATACGTTCGACGTTAGTCGTTATACGTTATACGTTATACGTTATACATTATACGTTATACGTTATACGTTATACGTTATACGTTATACGTTATACGTTATACGTTATACGTTATACGTTATACGTTCTACGTTATACGTTATACGTTATACGTTATACGTTATACGTTATACGTTATACGTTGTACGTTATACGTTATGCGTTATACGTTCTACGTTAGTCGTTATACGTTATACGTTATACGTTATACGTTATACGTTATACGTTATACGTTATACGTTATACGTTATACGTTATACGTTATACGTTATACGTTATACGTTATACGTTATACGTTGTACGTTATACGTTATACGTTATACGTTATACGTTATACGTTATACGTTATACGTTATACGTTATACGTTATACGTTATACGTTATACGTTATACGTTATACGTTATACGTTATACGTTATACGTTATACGTTATACGTTATACGTTATACGTTATACGTTATACGTTATACGTTATGCGTTAGAATTTATACGTTATACGTTATATGTTATACGTTATACGTTATGCGTTAGAATTTATACGTTATACGTTATACGTTATACGTTATACGTTATACGTTATACGTTATACGTTATACGTTATACGTTATACGTTATACGTTATACGTTATACGTTATGCGTTATACGTTATACGTTCTACGTTAGTCGTTATACGTTATACGTTATACGTTATACATTATACGTTATACGTTATACGTTATACGTTATACGTTATACGTTATACGTTATACGTTATACGTTATACGTTATACGTTATACGTTATACGTTATCCGTTATACGTTATACGTTATACGTTATACGTTATACGTTATACGTTATACGTTATACGTTATACGTTATACGTTATACGTTATACGTTATACGTTATACGTTATACGTTATACGTTAAACGTTATACGTTATACGTTATACGTTATACGTTATACGTTATACGTTATACGTTATACGTTATACGTTATACGTTATACGTTATACGTTATACGTTATACGTTATACGTTATACGTTATACGTTATACGTTATACGTTATACGTTATACGTTATACGTTATACGTTATACGTTATACGTTATACGTTATACGTTATACGTTATACGTTATACGTTATACGTTATACGTTATACGCTATACGTTATGCGTTATACGTTATACGTTCTACGTTAGTCGTTATACGTTATACGTTATACGTTATACATTATACGTTATACGTTATACGTTATACGTTATACGTTATACGTTATACGTTATACGTTATACGTTATACGTTATACGTCATACGTTATATGTTATACGTTATACGTTATACGTTATACGTTATACGTTAGACGTTATACGTTATACGTTATACGTTATACGTTATACGTTATACGTTATACGTTATACGTTATACGTTATACGTTATACGTTATACGTTATACGTTATACGTTATACGTTATACGTTATACGTTATACGTTACACGTTATACGTTATACGTTATACGTTATACGTTATACGTTATAGGTCATACCTTATACGTGATACGTCATACGTTATATGTTATACGTTATACGTTATACGTTATGCGTTATACGTTATACGTTATACGTTAAACGTTATACGTTATACGTTATACGTTATACGTTATACGTTATACGTTATACGTTATACGTTATACGTTATACGTTATACGTTATACGTTATACGTTATACGTTATACGTTATACGTTATACGTTATACGTTATACGTTATACGTTATACGTTATACGTTATACGTTATACGTTATACGTTATGCGTTATACGTTATACGTTCGACGTTAGTCGTTATACGTTATACGTTATACGTTATACGTTATACGTTATACGTTATACGTTATAGGTTATACGTTATACGTTATACGTTATACGTTATACGTTATACGTTATACGTTATACGTTATACGTTATACGTTATACGTTATACGTTATACGTTATACGTTATACGTTATACGTTATACGTTATACGTTATACGTTATACGTTATACGTTATACGTTATACGTTATGCGTTAGAATTTATACGTTATACGTTATACGTTATACGTTATACGTTATACGTTATACGTTATACGTTATACGGTATACGTTATACGTTATACGTTATACGTTATACGTTATACGTTATACGTTATACGTTATACGTAATACGTTATACGTTATACGTTATACGTTATACGTTATACGTTATACGTTATACGTTATACGTTATACGTTATACGTTATACGTTATACGTTATACGTTATACGTTATACGTTATGCGTTATACGTTATACGTTCGACGTTAGTCGTTATACGTTATACGTTATACGTTATACATTATACGTTATACGTTATACGTTATACGTTATACGTTATACGTTATACGTTATACGTTATACGTTATACGTTATACGTTCTACGTTATACGTTATACGTTATACGTTATACGTTATACGTTATACGTTATACGTTGTACGTTATACGTTATGCGTTATACGTTCTACGTTAGTCGTTATACGTTATACGTTATACGTTATACGTTATACGTTATACGTTATACGTTATACGTTATACGTTATACGTTATACGTTATACGTTATACGTTATACGTTATACGTTGTACGTTATACGTTATACGTTATACGTTATACGTTATACGTTATACGTTATACGTTATACGTTATACGTTATACGTTATACGTTATACGTTATACGTTATACGTTATACGTTATACGTTATACGTTATACGTTATACGTTATACGTTATACGTTATACGTTATACGTTATACGTTATGCGTTAGAATTTATACGTTATACGTTATATGTTATACGTTATACGTTATGCGTTATACGTTATACGTTATACGTTATACGTTATACGTTATACGTTATACGTTATACGTTATACGTTATACGTTATACGTTATACGTTATACGTTATACGTTATACGTTATACGTTATACGTTATACGTTATACGTTATACGTTATACGTTATACGTTATACGTTATACGTTATACGTTATACGTTATACGTTATACGTTATACGTTATACGTTATACGTTATACGTTATACGTTATACGTTATACGTTATACGTTATACGTTATACGTTATACGTTATACGTTATACGTTATACGTTATACGTTATACGTTATACGTTATACGTTATACGTTATACGTTATACGTTATACGTTATACGTTATACGTTATGCGTTAGAATTTATACGTTATACGTTATACGTTATACGTTACACGTTATACGTTATACGTTATACGTTATACGTTATACGTTATACGTTATACGTTATACGTTATACGTTATACGTTATACGTTATACGTTATACGTTATACGTTATACGTTATACGTTATACGTTATGCGTTATACGTTATACGTTCTACGTTAGTCGTTATACGTTATACGTTATACGTTATACATTATACGTTATACGTTATACGTTATACGTTATACGTTATACGTTATACGTTATACGTTATACGTTATACGTTATACGTTATACGTTATCCGTTATACGTTATACGTTATACGTTACACGTTATACGTTATACGTTATACGTTTTACGTTATACGTTACATGTTATACGTTATACGTTACACATTATACGTTGTACGTTATACGTTCTACGTTATACGTTAGACGTTATACGTTATACGTTATACGTTATACGTTATACGTTATACGTTATACGTTATACGTTCTACGTTATACGTTTTACGATATACGTTATACGTTATACGTTATACGTTGTACGTTATACGTTATGCGTTGTACGTTATACGTTATGCGTTATACGTTCTACGTTATTCGTTATACGTTCTACGCTATACGTTATACGTTATACGTTATACGTTATACGTTATACGTTATACGTTATACGTTATACGTTATACGTTATACGTTATACGTTATACGTTATACGTTATACGTTATACGTTGTACGTTATACGTTATACGTTATACGTTATACGTTATACATTATACGTTATACGTTATACGTTATACGTTATACGTTATACGTTATACGTTATACGTTATACGTTATACGTTATACGTTATACGTTATACGTTATACGTTATACGTTATACGTTATGCGTTATACGTTATACGTTATACGTTATACGTTATACGTTATACGTTATACGTTATACGTTATACGTTATACGTTATACGTTATACGTTATACGTTATACGTTATACGTTATACGTTATACGTTATACGTTATACGTTATACGTTATACGTTATACGTTATACGTTATACGTTATACGCTATACGTTATGCGTTATACGTTATACGTTCTACGTTAGTCGTTATACGTTATACGTTATACGTTATACATTATACGTTATACGTTATACGTTATACGTTATACGTTATACGTTATACGTTATACGTTATACGTTATACGTTATACGTTATACGTTATACGTTATACGTTATACGTTATACGTTATACGTTATACGTCATACGTTATATGTTATACGTTATACGTTATACGTTATACGTTATACGTTAGACGTTATACGTTATACGTTATACGTTATACGTTATACGTTATACGTTATACGTTATACGTTATACGTTATACGTTATACGTTATACGTTATACGTTATACGTTATACGTTATACGTTATACGTTATACGTTACACGTTATACGTTATACGTTATACGTTATACGTTATACGTTATAGGTCATACCTTATACGTGATACGTCATACGTTATATGTTATACGTTATACGTTATACGTTATGCGTTATACGTTATACGTTATACGTTAAACGTTATACGTTATACGTTATACGTTATACGTTATACGTTATACGTTATACGTTATACGTTATACGTTATACGTTATACGTTATACGTTATACGTTATACGTTATACGTTATACGTTATACGTTATACGTTATACGTTATACGTTATACGTTATACGTTATACGTTATACGTTATGCGTTATACGTTATACGTTCGACGTTAGTCGTTATACGTTATACGTTATACGTTATACGTTATACGTTATACGTTATACGTTATAGGTTATACGTTATACGTTATACGTTATACGTTATACGTTATACGTTATACGTTATACGTTATACGTTATACGTTATACGTTATACGTTATACGTTATACGTTATACGTTATACGTTATACGTTATACGTTATACGTTATACGTTATACGTTATACGTTATACGTTATACGTTATACGTTATGCGTTAGAATTTATACGTTATACGTTATACGTTATACGTTATACGTTATACGTTATACGTTATACGTTATACGGTATACGTTATACGTTATACGTTATACGTTATACGTTATACGTTATACGTTATACGTTATACGTAATACGTTATACGTTATACGTTATACGTTATACGTTATACGTTATACGTTATACGTTATACGTTATACGTTATACGTTATACGTTATACGTTATACGTTATACGTTATTCGTTATGCGTTATACGTTATACGTTCGACGTTAGTCGTTATACGTTATACGTTATACGTTATACATTATACGTTATACGTTATACGTTATACGTTATACGTTATACGTTATACGTTATACGTTATACGTTATACGTTATACGTTCTACGTTATACGTTATACGTTATACGTTATACGTTATACGTTATACGTTATACGTTGTACGTTATACGTTATGCGTTATACGTTCTACGTTAGTCGTTATACGTTATACGTTATACGTTATACGTTATACGTTATACGTTATACGTTATACGTTATACGTTATACGTTATACGTTATACGTTATACGTTATACGTTATACGTTATACGTTGTACGTTATACGTTATACGTTATACGTTATACGTTATACGTTATACGTTATACGTTATACGTTATACGTTATACGTTATACGTTATACGTTATACGTTATACGTTATACGTTATACGTTATACGTTATACGTTATACGTTATACGTTATACGTTATACGTTATACGTTATACGTTATGCGTTAGAATTTATACGTTATACGTTATATGTTATACGTTATACGTTATGCGTTAGAATTTATACGTTATACGTTATACGTTATACGTTATACGTTATACGTTATACGTTATACGTTATACGTTATACGTTATACGTTATACGTTATACGTTATACGTTATGCGTTATACGTTATACGTTCTACGTTAGTCGTTATACGTTATACGTTATACGTTATACATTATACGTTATACGTTATACGTTATACGTTATACGTTATACGCTATACGTTATACGTTATACGTTATACGTTATACGTTATACGTTATACGTTATCCGTTATACGTTATACGTTATACGTTATACGTTATACGTTATACGTTATACGTTATACGTTATACGTTATACGTTATACGTTATACGTTATACGTTATACGTTATACGTTATACGTTAAACGTTATACGTTATACGTTATACGTTATACGTTATACGTTATACGTTATACGTTATACGTTATACGTTATACGTTATACGTTATACGTTATACGTTATACGTTATACGTTATACGTTATACGTTATACGTTATACGTTATACGTTATACGTTATACGTTATACGTTATACGTTATACGTTATACGTTATACGTTATACGTTATACGTTATACGTTATACGCTATACGTTATGCGTTATACGTTATACGTTCTACGTTAGTCGTTATACGTTATACGTTATACGTTATACATTATACGTTATACGTTATACGTTATACGTTATACGTTATACGTTATACGTTATACGTTATACGTTATACGTTATACGTCATACGTTATATGTTATACGTTATACGTTATACGTTATACGTTATACGTTAGACGTTATACGTTATACGTTATACGTTATACGTTATACGTTATACGTTATACGTTATACGTTATACGTTATACGTTATACGTTATACGTTATACGTTATACGTTATACGTTATACGTTATACGTTATACGTTACACGTTATACGTTATACGTTATACGTTATACGTTATACGTTATAGGTCATACCTTATACGTGATACGTCATACGTTATATGTTATACGTTATACGTTATACGTTATGCGTTATACGTTATACGTTATACGTTAAACGTTATACGTTATACGTTATACGTTATACGTTATACGTTATACGTTATACGTTATACGTTATACGTTATACGTTATACGTTATACGTTATACGTTATACGTTATACGTTATACGTTATACGTTATACGTTATACGTTATACGTTATACGTTATACGTTATACGTTATACGTTATGCGTTATACGTTATACGTTCGACGTTAGTCGTTATACGTTATACGTTATACGTTATACGTTATACGTTATACGTTATACGTTATAGGTTATACGTTATACGTTATACGTTATACGTTATACGTTATACGTTATACGTTATACGTTATACGTTATACGTTATACGTTATACGTTATACGTTATACGTTATACGTTATACGTTATACGTTATACGTTATACGTTATACGTTATACGTTATACGTTATACGTTATGCGTTAGAATTTATACGTTATACGTTATACGTTATACGTTATACGTTATACGTTATACGTTATACGTTATACGGTATACGTTATACGTTATACGTTATACGTTATACGTTATACGTTATACGTTATACGTTATACGTAATACGTTATACGTTATACGTTATACGTTATACGTTATACGTTATACGTTATACGTTATACGTTATACGTTATACGTTATACGTTATACGTTATACGTTATACGTTATACGTTATGCGTTATACGTTATACGTTCGACGTTAGTCGTTATACGTTATACGTTATACGTTATACATTATACGTTATACGTTATACGTTATACGTTATACGTTATACGTTATACGTTATACGTTATACGTTATACGTTATACGTTCTACGTTATACGTTATACGTTATACGTTATACGTTATACGTTATACGTTATACGTTGTACGTTATACGTTATGCGTTATACGTTCTACGTTAGTCGTTATACGTTATACGTTATACGTTATACGTTATACGTTATACGTTATACGTTATACGTTATACGTTATACGTTATACGTTATACGTTATACGTTATACGTTATACGTTATACGTTGTACGTTATACGTTATACGTTATAATATATATAATATAAATATAATAATAACGTATAACGTAACGTAACGTATAACGTATAACGTATAACGTATAACGTATAACGTATAACGTATAACGTATAACGTATAACGTATAACGTATAACGTATAACGTATAACGTATAACGTATAACGTATAACGACTAACGTAGAACGTATAACGCATAACGTATAACGTACAACGTATAACGTATAACGTATAACGTATAACGTATAACGTATAACGTATAACGTAGAACGTATAACGTATAACGTATAACGTATAACGTATAACGTATAACGTATAACGTATAACGTATAACGTATAACGTATAATGTATAACGTATAACGTATAACGTATAACGACTAACGTCGAACGTATAACGTATAACGCATAACGTATAACGTATAACGTATAACGTATAACGTATAACGTATAACGTATAACGTATAACGTATAACGTATAACGTATAACGTATAACGTATAACGTATAACGTATAACGTATTACGTATAACGTATAACGTATAACGTATAACGTATAACGTATAACGTATAACGTATAACGTATACCGTATAACGTATAACGTATAACGTATAACGTATAACGTATAACGTATAACGTATAACGTATAAATTCTAACGCATAACGTATAACGTATAACGTATAACGTATAACGTATAACGTATAACGTATAACGTATAACGTATAACGTATAACGTATAACGTATAACGTATAACGTATAACGTATAACGTATAACGTATAACGTATAACGTATAACGTATAACGTATAACGTATAACGTATAACCTATAACGTATAACGTATAACGTATAACGTATAACGTATAACGTATAACGTATAACGACTAACGTCGAACGTATAACGTATAACGCATAACGTATAACGTATAACGTATAACGTATAACGTATAACGTATAACGTATAACGTATAACGTATAACGTATAACGTATAACGTATAACGTATAACGTATAACGTATAACGTATAACGTATAACGTATAACGTATAACGTATAACGTATAACGTATAACGTATAACGTATAACGTTTAACGTATAACGTATAACGTATAACGCATAACGTATAACGTATAACGTATAACATATAACGTATGACGTATCACGTATAAGGTATGACCTATAACGTATAACGTATAACGTATAACGTATAACGTATAACGTGTAACGTATAACGTATAACGTATAACGTATAACGTATAACGTATAACGTATAACGTATAACGTATAACGTATAACGTATAACGTATAACGTATAACGTATAACGTATAACGTATAACGTATAACGTATAACGTCTAACGTATAACGTATAACGTATAACGTATAACGTATAACATATAACGTATGACGTATAACGTATAACGTATAACGTATAACGTATAACGTATAACGTATAACGTATAACGTATAACGTATAACGTATAATGTATAACGTATAACGTATAACGTATAACGACTAACGTAGAACGTATAACGTATAACGCATAACGTATAGCGTATAACGTATAACGTATAACGTATAACGTATAACGTATAACGTATAACGTATAACGTATAACGTATAACGTATAACGTATAACGTATAACGTATAACGTATAACGTATAACGTATAACGTATAACGTATAACGTATAACGTATAACGTATAACGTATAACGTATAACGTATAACGTATAACGTATAACGTATAACGTATAACGTATAACGTATAACGTTTAACGTATAACGTATAACGTATAACGTATAACGTATAACGTATAACGTATAACGTATAACGTATAACGTATAACGTATAACGTATAACGTATAACGTATAACGTATAACGTATAACGGATAACGTATAACGTATAACGTATAACGTATAACGTATAACGTATAACGTATAGCGTATAACGTATAACGTATAACGTATAACGTATAACGTATAATGTATAACGTATAACGTATAACGTATAACGACTAACGTAGAACGTATAACGTATAACGCATAACGTATAACGTATAACGTATAACGTATAACGTATAACGTATAACGTATAACGTATAACGTATAACGTATAACGTATAACGTATAACGTATAACGTATAAATTCTAACGCATAACGTATAACGTATAACATATAACGTATAACGTATAAATTCTAACGCATAACGTATAACGTATAACGTATAACGTATAACGTATAACGTATAACGTATAACGTATAACGTATAACGTATAACGTATAACGTATAACGTATAACGTATAACGTATAACGTATAACGTATAACGTATAACGTATAACGTATAACGTATAACGTATAACGTATAACGTATAACGTACAACGTATAACGTATAACGTATAACGTATAACGTATAACGTATAACGTATAACGTATAACGTATAACGTATAACGTATAACGTATAACGTATAACGTATAACGTATAACGTATAACGACTAACGTAGAACGTATAACGCATAACGTATAACGTACAACGTATAACGTATAACGTATAACGTATAACGTATAACGTATAACGTATAACGTAGAACGTATAACGTATAACGTATAACGTATAACGTATAACGTATAACGTATAACGTATAACGTATAACGTATAACGTATAATGTATAACGTATAACGTATAACGTATAACGACTAACGTCGAACGTATAACGTATAACGCATAACGAATAACGTATAACGTATAACGTATAACGTATAACGTATAACGTATAACGTATAACGTATAACGTATAACGTATAACGTATAACGTATAACGTATAACGTATAACGTATTACGTATAACGTATAACGTATAACGTATAACGTATAACGTATAACGTATAACGTATAACGTATACCGTATAACGTATAACGTATAACGTATAACGTATAACGTATAACGTATAACGTATAACGTATAAATTCTAACGCATAACGTATAACGTATAACGTATAACGTATAACGTATAACGTATAACGTATAACGTATAACGTATAACGTATAACGTATAACGTATAACGTATAACGTATAACGTATAACGTATAACGTATAACGTATAACGTATAACGTATAACGTATAACGTATAACGTATAACGTATAACGTATAACCTATAACGTATAACGTATAACGTATAACGTATAACGTATAACGTATAACGTATAACGACTAACGTCGAACGTATAACGTATAACGCATAACGTATAACGTATAACGTATAACGTATAACGTATAACGTATAACGTATAACGTATAACGTATAACGTATAACGTATAACGTATAACGTATAACGTATAACGTATAACGTATAACGTATAACGTATAACGTATAACGTATAACGTATAACGTATAACGTATAACGTATAACGTTTAACGTATAACGTATAACGTATAACGCATAACGTATAACGTATAACGTATAACATATAACGTATGACGTATCACGTATAAGGTATGACCTATAACGTATAACGTATAACGTATAACGTATAACGTATAACGTGTAACGTATAACGTATAACGTATAACGTATAACGTATAACGTATAACGTATAACGTATAACGTATAACGTATAACGTATAACGTATAACGTATAACGTATAACGTATAACGTATAACGTATAACGTATAACGTCTAACGTATAACGTATAACGTATAACGTATAACGTATAACATATAACGTATGACGTATAACGTATAACGTATAACGTATAACGTATAACGTATAACGTATAACGTATAACGTATAACGTATAACGTATAACGTATAACGTATAACGTATAACGTATAACGTATAACGTATAACGTATAATGTATAACGTATAACGTATAACGTATAACGACTAACGTAGAACGTATAACGTATAACGCATAACGTATAGCGTATAACGTATAACGTATAACGTATAACGTATAACGTATAACGTATAACGTATAACGTATAACGTATAACGTATAACGTATAACGTATAACGTATAACGTATAACGTATAACGTATAACGTATAACGTATAACGTATAACGTATAACGTATAACGTATAACGTATAACGTATAACGCATAACGTATAACGTATAACGTATAACGTATAACGTATAACGTATAACGTATAACGTATAACGTATAACGTATAACGTATAACGTATAACGTATAACGTATAACGTATAACGTATAATGTATAACGTATAACGTATAACGTATAACGTATAACGTACAACGTATAACGTATAACGTATAACGTATAACGTATAACGTATAACGTATAACGTATAACGTATAACGTATAACGTATAACGTATAACGTATAACGTATAACGTATAACGTATAGCGTAGAACGTATAACGAATAACGTAGAACGTATAACGCATAACGTATAACGTACAACGCATAACGTATAACGTACAACGTATAACGTATAACGTATAACGTATATCGTAAAACGTATAACGTAGAACGTATAACGTATAACGTATAACGTATAACGTATAACGTATAACGTATAACGTATAACGTCTAACGTATAACGTAGAACGTATAACGTACAACGTATAATGTGTAACGTATAACGTATAACATGTAACGTATAACGTAAAACGTATAACGTATAACGTATAACGTGTAACGTATAACGTATAACGTATAACGGATAACGTATAACGTATAACGTATAACGTATAACGTATAACGTATAACGTATAACGTATAACGTATAACGTATAACGTATAACGTATAATGTATAACGTATAACGTATAACGTATAACGACTAACGTAGAACGTATAACGTATAACGCATAACGTATAACGTATAACGTATAACGTATAACGTATAACGTATAACGTATAACGTATAACGTATAACGTATAACGTATAACGTATAACGTATAACGTATAACGTATAACGTATAACGTATAACGTGTAACGTATAACGTATAACGTATAACGTATAAATTCTAACGCATAACGTATAACGTATAACGTATAACGTATAACGTATAACGTATAACGTATAACGTATAACGTATAACGTATAACGTATAACGTATAACGTATAACGTATAACGTATAACGTATAACGTATAACGTATAACGTATAACGTATAACGTATAACGTATAACGTATAACGTATAACGTATAACGTATAACGTATAACGTATAACGTATAACGTATAACGTATAACGTATAACGTATAACGTATAACGTATAACGTATAACGTAT
Organism: Ptiloglossa arizonensis; assembly: GCF_051014685.1. Classification (NCBI taxonomy): domain Eukaryota; kingdom Metazoa; phylum Arthropoda; class Insecta; order Hymenoptera; family Colletidae; genus Ptiloglossa; species Ptiloglossa arizonensis. Next base: position 81,850 of record NW_027479623.1, read on the forward strand.
AACGTATAACGTATAACGTATAACGTATAACGTATAACGTATAACGTATAACGTATAACGTATAACGTATAACGTATAACGTATAACGTATAACGTATAACGTATAACGCATAACGTATAACGTATAACATATAACGTATAACGTATAAATTCTAACGCATAACGTATAACGTATAACGTATAACGTATAACGTATAACGTATAACGTATAACGTATAACGTATAACGTATAACGTATAACGTATAACGTATAACGTATAACGTATAACGTATAACGTATAACGTATAACGTATAACGTATAACGTATAACGTATAACGTATAACGTATAACGTATAACGTACAACGTATAACGTATAACGTATAACGTATAACGTATAACGTATAACGTATAACGTATAACGTATAACGTATAACGTATAACGTATAACGTATAACGTATAACGTATAACGACTAACGTAGAACGTATAACGCATAACGTATAACGTACAACGTATAACGTATAACGTATAACGTATAACGTATAACGTATAACGTATAACGTAGAACGTATAACGTATAACGTATAACGTATAACGTATAACGTATAACGTATAACGTATAACGTATAACGTATAACGTATAATGTATAACGTATAACGTATAACGTATAACGACTAACGTCGAACGTATAACGTATAACGCATAACGTATAACGTATAACGTATAACGTATAACGTATAACGTATAACGTATAACGTATAACGTATAACGTATAACGTATAACGTATAACGTATAACGTATAACGTATAACGTATTACGTATAACGTATAACGTATAACGTATAACGTATAACGTATAACGTATAACGTATAACGTATACCGTATAACGTATAACGTATAACGTATAACGTATAACGTATAACGTATAACGTATAACGTATAAATTCTAACGCATAACGTATAACGTATAACGTATAACGTATAACGTATAACGTATAACGTATAACGTATAACGTATAACGTATAACGTATAACGTATAACGTATAACGTATAACGTATAACGTATAACGTATAACGTATAACGTATAACGTATAACGTATAACGTATAACGTATAACCTATAACGTATAACGTATAACGTATAACGTATAACGTATAACGTATAACGTATAACGACTAACGTCGAACGTATAACGTATAACGCATAACGTATAACGTATAACGTATAACGTATAACGTATAACGTATAACGTATAACGTATAACGTATAACGTATAACGTATAACGTATAACGTATAACGTATAACGTATAACGTATAACGTATAACGTATAACGTATAACGTATAACGTATAACGTATAACGTATAACGTATAACGTATAACGTTTAACGTATAACGTATAACGTATAACGCATAACGTATAACGTATAACGTATAACATATAACGTATGACGTATCACGTATAAGGTATGACCTATAACGTATAACGTATAACGTATAACGTATAACGTATAACGTGTAACGTATAACGTATAACGTATAACGTATAACGTATAACGTATAACGTATAACGTATAACGTATAACGTATAACGTATAACGTATAACGTATAACGTATAACGTATAACGTATAACGTATAACGTATAACGTCTAACGTATAACGTATAACGTATAACGTATAACGTATAACATATAACGTATGACGTATAACGTATAACGTATAACGTATAACGTATAACGTATAACGTATAACGTATAACGTATAACGTATAACGTATAATGTATAACGTATAACGTATAACGTATAACGACTAACGTAGAACGTATAACGTATAACGCATAACGTATAGCGTATAACGTATAACGTATAACGTATAACGTATAACGTATAACGTATAACGTATAACGTATAACGTATAACGTATAACGTATAACGTATAACGTATAACGTATAACGTATAACGTATAACGTATAACGTATAACGTATAACGTATAACGTATAACGTATAACGTATAACGTATAACGTATAACGTATAACGTATAACGTATAACGTATAACGTATAACGTATAACGTATAACGTTTAACGTATAACGTATAACGTATAACGTATAACGTATAACGTATAACGTATAACGTATAACGTATAACGTATAACGTATAACGTATAACGTATAACGTATAACGTATAACGTATAACGGATAACGTATAACGTATAACGTATAACGTATAACGTATAACGTATAACGTATAACGTATAACGTATAACGTATAACGTATAACGTATAACGTATAATGTATAACGTATAACGTATAACGTATAACGACTAACGTAGAACGTATAACGTATAACGCATAACGTATAACGTATAACGTATAACGTATAACGTATAACGTATAACGTATAACGTATAACGTATAACGTATAACGTATAACGTATAACGTATAACGTATAAATTCTAACGCATAACGTATAACGTATAACATATAACGTATAACGTATAAATTCTAACGCATAACGTATAACGTATAACGTATAACGTATAACGTATAACGTATAACGTATAACGTATAACGTATAACGTATAACGTATAACGTATAACGTATAACGTATAACGTATAACGTATAACGTATAACGTATAACGTATAACGTATAACGTATAACGTATAACGTATAACGTATAACGTACAACGTATAACGTATAACGTATAACGTATAACGTATAACGTATAACGTATAACGTATAACGTATAACGTATAACGTATAACGTATAACGTATAACGTATAACGTATAACGTATAACGACTAACGTAGAACGTATAACGCATAACGTATAACGTACAACGTATAACGTATAACGTATAACGTATAACGTATAACGTATAACGTATAACGTAGAACGTATAACGTATAACGTATAACGTATAACGTATAACGTATAACGTATAACGTATAACGTATAACGTATAACGTATAATGTATAACGTATAACGTATAACGTATAACGACTAACGTCGAACGTATAACGTATAACGCATAACGAATAACGTATAACGTATAACGTATAACGTATAACGTATAACGTATAACGTATAACGTATAACGTATAACGTATAACGTATAACGTATAACGTATAACGTATAACGTATTACGTATAACGTATAACGTATAACGTATAACGTATAACGTATAACGTATAACGTATAACGTATACCGTATAACGTATAACGTATAACGTATAACGTATAACGTATAACGTATAACGTATAACGTATAAATTCTAACGCATAACGTATAACGTATAACGTATAACGTATAACGTATAACGTATAACGTATAACGTATAACGTATAACGTATAACGTATAACGTATAACGTATAACGTATAACGTATAACGTATAACGTATAACGTATAACGTATAACGTATAACGTATAACGTATAACGTATAACGTATAACGTATAACCTATAACGTATAACGTATAACGTATAACGTATAACGTATAACGTATAACGTATAACGACTAACGTCGAACGTATAACGTATAACGCATAACGTATAACGTATAACGTATAACGTATAACGTATAACGTATAACGTATAACGTATAACGTATAACGTATAACGTATAACGTATAACGTATAACGTATAACGTATAACGTATAACGTATAACGTATAACGTATAACGTATAACGTATAACGTATAACGTATAACGTATAACGTTTAACGTATAACGTATAACGTATAACGCATAACGTATAACGTATAACGTATAACATATAACGTATGACGTATCACGTATAAGGTATGACCTATAACGTATAACGTATAACGTATAACGTATAACGTATAACGTGTAACGTATAACGTATAACGTATAACGTATAACGTATAACGTATAACGTATAACGTATAACGTATAACGTATAACGTATAACGTATAACGTATAACGTATAACGTATAACGTATAACGTATAACGTATAACGTCTAACGTATAACGTATAACGTATAACGTATAACGTATAACATATAACGTATGACGTATAACGTATAACGTATAACGTATAACGTATAACGTATAACGTATAACGTATAACGTATAACGTATAACGTATAACGTATAACGTATAACGTATAACGTATAACGTATAACGTATAACGTATAACGTATAATGTATAACGTATAACGTATAACGTATAACGACTAACGTAGAACGTATAACGTATAACGCATAACGTATAGCGTATAACGTATAACGTATAACGTATAACGTATAACGTATAACGTATAACGTATAACGTATAACGTATAACGTATAACGTATAACGTATAACGTATAACGTATAACGTATAACGTATAACGTATAACGTATAACGTATAACGTATAACGTATAACGTATAACGCATAACGTATAACGTATAACGTATAACGTATAACGTATAACGTATAACGTATAACGTATAACGTATAACGTATAACGTATAACGTATAACGTATAACGTATAACGTATAACGTATAATGTATAACGTATAACGTATAACGTATAACGTATAACGTACAACGTATAACGTATAACGTATAACGTATAACGTATAACGTATAACGTATAACGTATAACGTATAACGTATAACGTATAACGTATAACGTATAACGTATAACGTATAACGTATAGCGTAGAACGTATAACGAATAACGTAGAACGTATAACGCATAACGTATAACGTACAACGCATAACGTATAACGTACAACGTATAACGTATAACGTATAACGTATATCGTAAAACGTATAACGTAGAACGTATAACGTATAACGTATAACGTATAACGTATAACGTATAACGTATAACGTATAACGTCTAACGTATAACGTAGAACGTATAACGTACAACGTATAATGTGTAACGTATAACGTATAACATGTAACGTATAACGTAAAACGTATAACGTATAACGTATAACGTGTAACGTATAACGTATAACGTATAACGGATAACGTATAACGTATAACGTATAACGTATAACGTATAACGTATAACGTATAACGTATAACGTATAACGTATAACGTATAACGTATAATGTATAACGTATAACGTATAACGTATAACGACTAACGTAGAACGTATAACGTATAACGCATAACGTATAACGTATAACGTATAACGTATAACGTATAACGTATAACGTAACGTATAACGTATAACGTATAACGTATAACGTATAACGTATAACGTATAACGTATAACGTATAACGTATAACGTATAACGTATAACGTATAACGTATAACGTATAACGTATAAATTCTAACGCATAACGTATAACGTATAACGTATAACGTATAACGTATAACGTATAACGTATAACGTATAACGTATAACGTATAACGTATAACGTATAACTTATAACGTATAACGTATAACGTATAACGTATAACGTATAACGTATAACGTATAACGTATAACGTATAACGTATAACGTATAACGTATAACGTATAACGTATAACGTATAACGTATAACGTATAACGTATAACGTATAACGTATAACGTATAACGTATAACGTATAACGTATAACGTATAACGTATAACGTATAACGTATAACGTATAACGTATAACGTATAACGTATAACGTATAACGTATAACGTATAACGTATAACGTATAACGTATAACGTATAACGTATAACGTATAACGTATAACGTATAACGTATAACGTATAACGTATAACGTATAACGTATAACGTATAACGTATAACGTATAACGTATAACGTATAACGTATAACGTATAACGTATAACGTATAACGTATAAATTCTAACGCATAACGTATAACGTATAACGTATAACGTATAACGTATAACGTATAACGTATAACGTATAACGTATAACGTATAACGTATAACGTATAACGTATAACGTATAACGTATAACGTATAACGTATAACGTATAACGTATAACGTATAACCTATAACGTATAACGTATAACGTATAACGTATAACGTATAACGTATAACGTATAACGTATAACGTATAACGTATAACGTATAACGTATAACGTTTAACGTATAACGTATAACGTATAACGCATAACGTATAACGTATAACGTATAACATATAACGTATGACGTATCACGTATAAGGTATGACCTATAACGTATAACGTATAACGTATAACGTATAACGTATAACGTGTAACGTATAACGTATAACGTATAACGTATAACGTATAACGTATAACGTATAACGTATAACGTATAACGTATAACGTATAATGTATAACGTATAACGTCTAACGTATAACGTATAACGTATAACGTATAACGTATAACGTATAACGTATGACGTATAACGTATAACGTATAACGTATAACGTCTAACGTATAACGTATAACGTATAACGTATAACGTATAACGTATAACGTATAACGTATAACGTATAACGTATAACGTATAACGTATAACGTATAACGTAGAATGTATAACGTATAACGTATAACGTATAACGACTAACGTAGAACGTATAACGTATAACGCATAACGTATAGCGTATAACGTATAACGTATAACGTATAACGTATAACGTATAACGTATAACGTATAACGTATAACGTATAACGTATAACGTATAACGTATAACGTATAACGTATAACGTA